>NW_026867742.1:0-55000 GCF_020745735.1 Hemiscyllium ocellatum
CTCTCCCCCTTCCCCCCCTCTCTGTCCCCCCTCTCTCTCCCCCCCCCGCCTGTAATCTGGTGTCTCCCCCCCCCCCCCCCCCCCTCCCCCAGTTGATACCTTTACAGCTCTGCCCATCGTCGGAGAGATCGTAGCCCTGCTCACAGCGGCAGACGTAGGAGCCGTAGGTGTTGAAGCAGCGTTGTTCACACGGTGCTCCCATCGCACACTCATCCACATCTGGAACAGAGTGGGGGGGGAGGGGGGTGAGACACGAGTCACCGATCCCTGTTCCTGCCCTCCGTCAGCTCCCCCCAGGATCAAACCCCCTCCACCCCACATGCACCTCCCACCCCCAACCAGGACCTGACTGGAATGTGAGGATGTCAGATCGACACCCCTGGTCTGACCACACTTAAATCCTGTCCGAAAGTCTTCGTTATTATAAAGAGGATATATCAAGGCCCTGGAGAGGGTGCAGAGGAGACTGAAGAGGACAATACAGCAATGTTGGGGGGACATGGATCAGGAAAGGATTGAGGAGCTGGAGCTTGTAAAGCCAAGGCTGAGCAGTGACTCATTCGAGGCCTGTGGGAAGGTTTAGATCAAGTGCACGTAGAGAGAACGTTCCCTGTTGTGGGGAAAAGCATCAGCAGAAGGCGTCAATGTGTGGCAGACACCGAGAAATCCGATTGGGAGTTCAGGAGGACAGCCCTGACCCAGAGAGTAGGAAGAATGTGGGATAGGGAGCTGGAGACAGGGGGCAGAGAGGCAGAGGGGGAGCTAGAGACAGGGGGCAGAGAGGCAGAGGGGGAGCTAGAGACAGGGAGAGGAAGGGGCAGACAGGGAGCTAGAGACAGGGAGAGGAAGGGGCAGAGGGGGAGCTAGAGACAGGGAGAGGAAGGGGCAGAGGGGGAGCTAGAGACAGGGAGAGGAAGGGGCAGAGGGGGAGCTAGAGACAGGGAGAGGAAGGGGCAGACAGGGAGCTAGAGACAGGGAGAGGAAGGGGCAGACAGGGAGCTAGAGACAGGGAGAGGAAGGGGCAGACAGGGAGCTAGAGACAGGGAGAGGAAGGGGCAGAGGGGGAGCTAGAGACAGGGAGAGGAAGGGGCAGACAGGGAGCTAGAGACAGGGAGAGGAAGGGGCAGACAGGGAGCTAGAGACAGGGAGAGGAAGGGGCAGACAGGGAGCTAGAGACAGGGAGAGGAAGGGGCAGAGGGGGAGCTAGAGACAGGGAGAGGAAGGGGCAGAGGGGGAGCTAGAGACAGGGAGAGGAAGGGGCAGACAGGGAGCTAGAGACAGGGAGAGGAAGGGGCAGAGGGGGAGCTAGAGACAGGGAGAGGAAGGGGCAGAGGGGGAGCTAGAGACAGGGAGAGGAAGGGGCAGACAGGGAGCTAGAGACAGGGAGATAGAGCTGGAGAGAGAGGGACAGAGAGAAGGGGAGGGGGGGGAGAGCGAAATGGGCAGAGGAAGAGAGACAAACCTGGAGAGAGTGTGAAAGGGACAGAGAGAGAGATGGAGCTGGAGAGAGTGAGAGACTGAGAAAGTGGAGGGGGGAGAAAGGGGCAAGAGTCAGAGATAAAGCTTGCAGCACACAGGCAGAGAGAGTGCGGGACATACCAACACAGGAGCGGTTATCCTGACCCAGCGTAAATCCAGGCTCACACTGACAGGTGAAGGAGCCCGGGGAGTTCACACATCGGTGCTGACAGTATCGAAAGCGGCATTCATTAATGTCTGTAAGACAAGAGGCAGGGAGCGAGTGAACAGACAGACAGTGACGGGTCACAGGTGGAGCTCTCTCTCCCCACTGCTCCCTCTCCCAAACCCCCTCACCCTCGCTGCTTCGAGTGAAATGAATGCTCTCCCGTTATCTCGGAACGTTTTCCCCAAAGTTCCAACAGAGTGTGCCCATTCTGCTTATCCCGGAACACCAGCCTCTGAATTCCTCTCCCTAATTCCGAGCTACCCTCTCAGGACAGAGCTGACGCAGGCTTTGTTCAGCATCTGGGGGTGACACTGATACCTTTCAGTCCCAGCAGGGGAACCATACCAGCCTGGATTAGTCAGAGCCTTGCGTATACGAGTTGGGACGTCATGTTGTGGATCTACACGACGTTGGTTAGGCCATCTTTGGAAAGCTGTGTTAAATTCTGGTCTCCCCCCCTGCAGGAAGGATGGTGTGAAACTTGAAAGGGTTCAGAAAAGATTTACAAGGATGTTGCCCTGGATTGGAGTGACAGGGAGAGGCTGAATACACTGGGGCTGTTTTCCCCAGAGCGTCGGAGGCTGAGGGGTATCACAGAGTCCCGACAGTGTGGGCCATTTGGCCCATCACGTGTGTACCAATCCCCCAACAAGCATCCCACCCCCACCGACCCGTTCCCTGTCACCCTACAATCCACCCTAACCTGTACATCCCTGGGCACTATGGGACAATTTAGCACGGCCAATCCACCCTAACCTGTACATCCCTGGGCACTCTGGGACAATTTAGCACGGCCAATCCACCCTAACCTGCACATCCCTGGGCACTCTGGGACAATTTAGCACGGCCAATCCACCCTAACCCGCACATCTTTGGATTGTGGGAGGAAACTGGAGCACCCAGAGGAAACCCACACAGACAGGGGGAGAATGTGCAAACTCCAGTCGCCTGAGGCTGGAATGTTTACCAGGACCTGGTGCTGGGAGGCAGCAATGTGAACCAATCAGCCACCATGCTAATGCCAGGGTCACCCAGCACGTCTACACACACAGACACACGCACACACATACATGCACATACACACTCACACACCACACAGACATACACACACACAGAGACAGACACACACGCACACACAGAGCTAGGAAGGTGGTGAACTTACCGATACACTCAGTGCCAACCAGGCGGTACCCCTCTGGGCACTTGCATTTGAAGCCACCATCGGTATTGACGCACTCCTGACTGGGTTGGCAGCTGTGAATGTCCAGCTCACACTCATCGATGTCTGTCAGAACAAAGCCAGAAGGTCAGGCACATAGAGACTGTGCTGCTCCATCCACCATCAGCCCAGTGTCTCCGGCCACGGGTCAGGGCGAAGGGAGTGGGCACTGTCGGAGGGTCAATGCTGAGGGAGTGGGCACTGTCAGAGGGTCAGTGCTGAGGGAGCGGGCACTGTCGGAGGGTCAGTGCTGAGGGAGCGGGCACTGTCGGAGGGTCAGTGCTGAGGGAGTGCTGCACTGTCGGAGGGTCAGTGCTGAGGGAGCGGGCACTGTCGGAAGGTCAGTGCTGAGGGAGCGGGCACTGTCGGAGGGTCAGTGCTGAGGGAGCGGGCACTGTCGGAGGGTCAGTGCTGAGGGAGCGGGCACTGTCGGAGGGTCAGTGCTGAGGGAGTGGGCACTGTCAGAGGTTCAGTGCTGAGGGAGTGGGCATTGTCAGACGGTCAGTGCTGAGGGAGTGGGCACTGTCGGAGGGTCAGTGCTGAGGGAGCGGGCACTGTCGGACGGTCAGTGCTGAGGGAGTGGGCACTGTCGGAGGGTGAGACACTCTCCCTTCCTCAATCCCTGATCGCCCCTTGAGCTGACCGTCTCTCTCGCGCCATTTTGGAGGGGGGTAACCATTAAGAATGAATCCCATTGCTGGGAGGGGTGTGGGGGCAAGGGGAAGCCAGGCTGGTCACGGATGGGCCGAAAGGCCTTACTTCCTATCCTATGTCTTATGGATGATTGATTTCCCAATGGGCGTTGAGGGAACAGGGATGGGGTTTTCCGACAATGGAAGGCCGTTGTCACGGTCACCATCCTTAAGAGCTGTGCTCCCAACTTCGATCAGTTTCTCTCTGATTGGGCGATTTGCCCCCTACTCCTTGGCCCTCTGACACTCCCCCCGACCCCAGTGGGGGGAGGGGGGGAGGGTTGGACAGCCGCGGGTTTCATATTGCGAGGGGAGAGCCAGGAGAGGTGACATCGGGACATCGACAGGGCTTTCCCAGCATGCCAATGGGCCAAGGCAAGATGGAGGACCAGTGGGCCTCTGGCTCACTGCGTTTCCGGGGGTGGGGCTTTGAGGGCCCTGCGTCGCTTTGGGGCAGCCCTGACCCTTGTGAAGGGCGCTAAAGCAATGCAGGACATTCCGAGGTCTCTGGACGAGGCCTCGGTGACCGAGCGCCGTTTCCCCAGTGACGCTTCACTCACCTACGCACTGCTCCTCCTGGTTGAGGGTATACCCCTGCGAGCAGGGGCCGGAGCCCCCAGCAGGGGGCTGCTGATGAGAGGCAGCGTCCGGGGGGAGTGGGGGGTTCGGACCCCCCTGTCCATCGGGACCCACGTCGTTGTGGGTGATGATCGAGGCCGAGCGAGGGAGGCACAGGTAACCTCCATAGTGATTGAAACATTTCATGGTGCCCTTACACGCCCCGGGGATGGTCTCACACTCGTCAATGTCTGCGGAGGGAAGCATCAAAACAAAACTCACAATCATAGACACCGTGCGGAGAGGAACCCACCCAGACCCATCCCCCCAACCCAATTACCCTCCATTCACTCCTGACTAATCCACCCCAATTTAGCACGGCCAATCCACCCTAACCTGCACATCCCTGGACACTATGGGACAATTTAGCACGGCCAATCCACCCTAACCTGCACATCCCTGGGCACTATGGGACAATTTAGCACGGCCAATCCACCCTAACCTGCACATCCCTGGGCACTATGGGACAATTTAGCACGGCCAATCCACCCTAACCTACACATCCCTGGACACTATGGGACAATTTAGCACGGCCAACCCACCCTAACCTGCACATCCCTGGACACTATGGGACAATTTAGCCTGGCCAATCCACCCTAACCTGCACATCCCTGGACACTATGGGACAATTTAGCACGGCCAATCCACCCTAACCTGCACATCCCTGGGCACTATGGGACAATTTAGCACGGCCAATCCACCCTAACCTGCACATCCCTGGGCACTATGGGGCAATTTAGCACGGCCAATCCACCCTAACCTACACATCCCTGGACACTATGGGGACAATTTAGCACGGCCAATCCACCCTAACCTGCACATCCCTGGGGCACTATGGGGCAATATAGCACGGCCAATCCACCCTAACCTGCACATCCCTGGACACTATGGGGCAATATAGCACGGCCAATCCACCCTAACCTGCACATCCCTGGGCACTATGGGACAATTTAGCACGGCCAATCCACCCTAACCTGCACATCCCTGGACACTATGGGGCAATATAGCACGGCCAATCCACCCTAACCTACACATCCCTGGGCACTATGGGACAATTTAGCACGGCCAATCCCACCCTAACCTGCACATCCCTGGGCACTATGGGACAATTTAGCACGGCCAATCCACCCTAACCTGCACATCCCTGGGGCACTATGGGGCAATATAGCACGGCCAATCCACCCTAACCTACACATCCCTGGGCACTATGGGACAATTTAGCACGGCCAATCCCACCCTAACCTGCACATCCCTGGACACTATGGGACAATTTAGCACGGCCAATCTACCCTAACCTGCACATCTTTGGACTGTGGGAGGAGAGTGGAGTACCCGGAGGGAACCCCACGCGGTGAATGTGCAAACCCCACCCGGACAGTCGCCCAAGAGTGGAATTCAACCTGGGTCCCCAGTGCCGGGAAACAGCAGTGCTACCCACCGAATCACCATGCTGCCTAACCACATTGGTGTGGGTCTGGAGTCACGTGTAGGCCCAGACTGGGTAAGGATGGCAGTTTCCTTCCCTGAAGGGCATTTTTAAAACATTTGGTCATGAAATGTGGGTATCGCTGGTTAGGCCCAGGGTGTATTGCCCCATCCCTAATCACCCAGAGGGCAGTTGAGTCAACCCCATCGCTGTGGGTCTGGAGTCACGTGTAGGCCCAGTCCGAGTAAAGATGGCAGCTTCGTTCCCTCAAGGACATTAGTGAACCAGACGGGATTTTCCGATAATGTATTTATGGTGATCATTAGACTCTTAAATCCAGAATTGGTTTAAAATTGGATTGGAACCTGAGTCCTCAGAATATTATCCTGGAGCATCCCGATTAATAGTCCCAGCATATCCCGAAGCCCTCCCATTGGCTTCCAAACAGCCTCCGCCATCTTCTGTAGCCAACCCGGCCTCCTCCCAGGCTGCGGCCTACCCAGCTCAGGCTTGCCAGACGCGAGGAAACGGTGTTGGAAAGTGTGTAAGTGAGCTGCTGCCGCATTGACATAGTCCCTGGCTCACCCCACCACCCCTCGCGCCCCCCTGGACTACATCCCCCTGGAAGTAGGTGGGCTGGTTAGGGTGAGTTTCGGGCCTACGCCTACAGAGGCTGACAGCACGGATTTTCAAGGGCCTTGGGAGAGGCTGTGGGAGAATGGGGCCAGGCAAGAGGGAGTCAGGGATCGTGCAGAGACACTGGAATCACCCCCATTTTGCCCCCAGGAGCAGGTAGGGAAGCTGGGATGGAGATGTTTAGAATGAGGAAGGGGCTGTTGGATTGGGCCAACGAGGATTCCAGTTGGCAGGAGGGTGGATCACCGGAGACACACATTTGGAAGAGAATGGGGAACAGAACCCGAGAGAGGGGGAGAATGGTGTATTTGAGGTTGGTGGGATCTGAGACACTCAGAAGGGAGGAGGGTAAATTCAACAGGAATTTCCAAAAATGAGGTAATCAGGGAAAGGACAGCTGTTCCCAAGGAGATAGCTCGGGGAGGAGGAGCAGAATGGCCTCACCCTGGACATGGGAGGTGAAGGGGGGAGCTAATTAATGCTGTGGGGGGTTGGTACCGTGCGGGAAGGTGACAGTGCTGGGTCAGACCTACCTCGACAGTGCTGCCTCTGGAAATCCCACTCATAACCATCAGTACACTCCTGTAGGAGAGAGAGAGAGAGGCAGCGTTACCACCGGTAACGGTCTGTGTGTGTGTGTGTGTGTGTGTGTGTGTGTGTGTGTGTGTGTGTGTGTGTGTGTGTGTGTGTGTGTGTGTGAGAGAGAGACAGAGAGAGACAGCGTTAACACCATTAACGGTCTGTGTGTGTGTGTGTGTGTGTGTGAGAGAGACAGCGTTAACACCGGTAACGGTCTGTGTGTGTGTGTGTGTGTGTGTGTGTGTGAGAGAGAGAGACAGCGTTAACACCGGTAACGGTCTGTGTGTGTGTGTGTGAGAGAGAGTGTTAACACCATTAACGGTCTGTGTATGTGTGTGTGAGAGAGAGAGAGAGAGACAGCATTAACACCGTTAAAGGTGTGTGTGTGTGTGTGTGTGTGAGTGAGAGAGAGAGACAGCGTTAACACCGTTAACGGTCTGTGTGTGTGTGTCTGTGTGTGTGTCTGTGTGTGTGTGTATGAGAGCGAATGTATGTGTGAGTACATGTGAGTGAGTATGTGATGACTGAGCGTCACATGGTTGGTGGGCCAGTACTGAGTGGGCACTGTCATAGGTTCAGGTCTGAGGGGGCAGGCATTGTCGGAGGGTCAGTGCTGAGGGAATGGGCACTGTCAGAGGGTCAGTGCTGAGGGAGCGGGCACTGTCAGAGGGTCAGTGCTGAGGGAGCGGGCACTGTCGGAGGGTCAGTGCTGAGGGAGTGCGCACTGTCAGAGGGTCAGTGCTGAGGGAATGGGCACTGTCAGAGGGTCAGTGCTGAGGGAGTGCGCACTGTCAGAGGGTCAGTGCTGAGGGAATGGGCACTGTCAGAGGGTCAGTGCTGAGGGAATGGACACTGTTGGAGGGTCAGTGCTGAGGGAGTGGACACTGTCGGAGGGTCAGCACTGAGGGAGTGCCGCACTGTCGGAGGGTCAGTGCTGAGGGAATGGGCACTGTCAGAGGGTCAGTGCTGAGGGAGTGCGGCACTGTCGGAGGGTCAGTGCTGAGGGAGTGCCGCACTGTCGGAGGGTCAGTGCTGGGGGAGTGGGCACTGTCGGAGGGTCAGTGCTGAGGGAGTGCCGCACTGTCGGAGGGTCAGTGCTGAGGGAGTGCCGCACTGTCGGAGGGTCAGTGCTGAGGGAGTGGGCACTGTCGGAGGGTCAGTGCTGAGGGAGTGCCGCACTGTCGGAGGGTCAGTGCTGAGGGAGTGCGGCACTGTTGGAGGGTCAGTGCTGAAGGAGCGGGCACTGTCGGAGGGTCAGTGCTGAGGGAGCGGGCACTGTCGGAGGGTCAGTGCTGAAGGAGCGGGCACTGTCGGAGGGTCAGTGCTGAGGGAGTGGGGCACTGTCGGAGGGTCAGTGCTGAAGGAGCGGGCACTGTCGGAGGGTCAGTGCTGAGGGAGTGGGGCACTGTCGGAGGGTCAGTGCTGAAGGAGCGGGCACTGTCGGAGGGTCAGTGCTGAAGGAGTGCGGCACTGTTGGAGGGTCAGTGCTGAAGGAGCGGGCACTGTCGGAGGGTCAGTGCTGAGGGAGCGGGCACTGTCGGAGGGTCAGTGCTGAAGGAGCGGGCACTGTCGGAGGGTCAGTGCTGAGGGAGTGCGGCACTGTCGGAGGGTCAGTGCTGAAGGAGCGGGCACTGTCGGAGGGTCAGTGCTGAGGGAGTGCGGCACTGTCGGAGGGTCAGACTCTGTGTGGGCCTTGGGACCGTACACATACCAGCAGCCCCTACCCTGTCCCCGTGGTCTCTTACCGTGTAACTGACAGCTTCGTCGACCTGCTGAGTGTGAAGGTGCGGGAGTGTCAGGGCCAGGAGCAGGGTCAGGGTCAACATGGTGTCCTCGAGGGGGGTAGGGGGAGAGGGGGATGGGTCAGACAGCAGGGGGAGGGGGAGGGGGAGCGGGGTAACAGGTTATCGCCTCGGACCCTGAAAACACAAAACACGCGGGTCACAACGTGAGGAGGGGCGAGAGAATCGGACACAGCCCTTTGTCCCCATCTCCCAGCCCTGACACCAACCCCACCCCCCACCCCACACACACACACACACACCCCACACACCCCCCACACACACCCCACACACACACACACCCCACACCCACACACCCCACACACACACACACACCCCACACACACACACACACCCCACACACACACACACACCCCACACACACACACACACACCCCACACACACACACACACCCCACACACCACACACACCCCACACACCACACACACCACACACACCACACACCCCACACACACCACACACCCCACACACACACACCCACACACCCCACACACACACCTCACCCCACTCCCCCCACACACCCCCCACTCCCCACACACCCCCCCCACTCCCCACACACACCCTCCACACACACCTCAACCCACACACACCCCACACACACCTCAACCCACACACACCCCACACACACCCCCACCCCTCACACCCCCCTACCCCTCACACCCCCACCCCTCACTCCCTCCATCCCTCTCACACCCTCCACCTCTCACAAACCCCCACCCCTCTCGCGCACACACTCCCTGAAGCACGCAGACAGACACACACACACACACACACACACACACACAAACACACAGATATACACAGACACACACACACACAGGCACAGACACAGACAGACACTGACACACACAGAGACACAGACACTCCCTCAAACACAGGCTGGTACATGTGTAACCCAGGCAGATCACTGCCTGTTAATGCCAGTCTCTCAGGGACGGTGCAGACACAGTGGAGCTGATGCTGAATGAGCAGCGATTCCCCGTCTGGTTCCAATCCTGGGGCAAGTTCAGACCAGCAGGACAGGCTGACAGCACTCAGCTCATCATCAGCACTGTCCCACTCACCACCCACACACACACACACACACTTACAGACAGCGTGCAGCTCCCTCTACACTGTCCCCCATCAAACACTGTCCAGGACAGGGGCAGCACGGGGCTAGATACAGAGTAAAGCTCCCTCTACACTGTCCCCATCAAACACTCCCCAGGACAGGGACAGCACGGGGTTAGATACAGAGTAAAGCTCCCTCTACACTGTCCCCCAACAAACAGTCCCAGGGACAGCACGGGGTTAGATACAGAGTAAAGCTCCCTCTACACTGTCCCCATCAAACACTCTTCAGGACAGGGGCAGCACGGGGCTAGATACAGAGTAAAGCTCTCTCTACACTGTCCCCCATCAAACACTCCCCACGACAGGGACAGCACAGGGTTAGATACAGAGTAAAGCTCCCTCTACACTGTCCCCCATCAAACACTCCCCAGGGACAGGGACAGCACGGGGTTAGATACAGAGTAAAGCTCCCTCTACACTGTCCCCCATCAAACACTCCCCAGGACAGGGACAGCACGGGGTTAGATACAGAGTAAAGCTCCCTCTACACTGTCCCCCATCAATCCCTCCCCAGGACAGGGACAGCACGGGGTTAGATACAGAGTAAAGCTCCCTCTACACTGTCCCCCATCAAACACTCCCCAGGACAGGGACAGCACGGGGTTAGATACAGAGTGAAGCTCCCTCTACACTGTCCCCCCATCAAACACTCCCCAGGACAGGGACAGCACGGGGTTATATACAGAGTAAAGCTCCCTCTACACTGTCCCCCCATCAAACACTCCCAGGACAGGGACAGCACGGGGTTAGATACAGAGTAAAGCTCCCTCTACACTGTCCCCCATCAATCCCTCCCCAGGACAGGGACAGCACGGGGTTAGATACAGAGTAAAGCTCCCTCTACACTGTCCCCCATCAAACACCCCCAGGACAGGGACAGCATGGGGTTAGATACAGAGTAAAGCTCCCTCTACACTGTCCCCCATCAAACACTCCCCAGGACAGGGACAGCACGGGGTTAAATTCTGCAGAATGTGTACTTGGTAGCGGAAGGAATTTAAGCAAATATTTACACCTGACATTTTACAAAGAACACAGACATTTTGCGAATCACACACACACATGGGATCGCTCCCTCAGAGGGAGACCTGGGTGATGTACTTTCTTTTTAACCGAGAGACCAGTGTGTTGGTTCCAACCTGATCTCCTTCCTCACAGAGCGAGAGAGAGAGAGAGGAGGGGGGGTCTGCATCTCCCAGTGAGTGTCTGCTGAGGGGAACTGGAGGGATGTGGGCAGCACTGACAGAGGCAGTATCTCAGTGTGTGAGTGTGTGTGTGTGTGTCTGTGTGAGTGTGTGTGTGTCTGTGTGTGTGTGTGTGTGTGTGTGTGTCTGAGTGTATGTGCGTGTGTGTGTGCGAGTGTGTGTGTGTCTGAGTGTGTGTGCATGTGTGTGTGTGTCTGTGTATGAGTGTGTGTGTGTGAGAGAGTCTGTGTGTGTGTGTCTGTGTGTCTAAGTGTGTTGTGTGTCTGTGTGTGTGTGTGTGTGTGAGTCTGTGTGTGTGTGTGTGTCTGAGTGTAAGTGCGAGTGTGTGTGTGTCTGAGTGTGCATGTGTGTGTGTGCGTGTGCGAGTGTGTGTGTGTCTGAGTGTGTGTCTGTGTGTCTTAGTGTGTGTGTGTCTATGTGTATCTGTGTGTGTCTGTGTCTCTGTGTGTGTGTGTGTGTGTGTGTGTATGTCTCCCTCCCACCTCCACTCCCCACAGGCCTTGCAATCTCCCTCTGCCCCCTCCCTCCCTCTGATCCCCTGGAGAAAGCAGTGAACTTTTCCCGGAACGACAGAAGAAGTTGTCTTAATCCAGCTAGAGCGCCTTTTTACTCACCGGGAGGAAGCTTTGCAGGATCAGCGACACAGGGTAGAGAATCAGCTCAAACCCTGTCTAGATCTCTCAGAGGGTCTCAATCTCTCTCACTGTCTCTCTCACTGTCTCTCTCTCTCACACACACACACACTGTCTCTCTCTCTCTGTCTCTCTCTCTCTCTCTCTCTCCAGCTCAGAATTCCTCCCTTGTTTGCCAAGCTGCCACAGTTCAGGTCTGACTCCACGCCGCTAATAACAGATGTCAGAGCAGCAAAGCGTCCCTACGCTGCAGTGTCTGGGAGGCAGGGACTGTGCTCTGTGTTTGTTTAACTCCGTGAGGAATGGGAGCCTGTTCCAAGGGAGAGAGAGGCAGGAAGTGGAGGAGGGCAGAGAGAGAGAGAGGGCAGGCAGTGTCAGAGAGGCATAGAGGTGTACAACACAGAAACAGACCCTTCGGCCCAGATATCCCAACCCAATCTAGTCCCACCTGCCAGCACCCAGCCCCTATCCCTCCAAACCCTTCCTATTCATATACCCACCCAGATGCCTCTGAAATGTTGTACCAGCCTCCACCACATCCTCTGGCAGCTCATTCCACACACGCACCACCCTCTGTGTGGAAACATTGCCACTTTGTTGAATAAATTCTCTGGACTCAGACCTTGAGTGGCCAAGTTTGGGAAATTTCTTCAACACCCTCGGATCCTTTTTATAACCTTCCCCTCTCACCCTAAACCTATGCCCCTCTAGTTCTGGACTCCCCCACCCCAGGGAAAAGACTTTGTCTATTTATCCTATCCATGCTCCTCATAATTTATAAACCTCTATAAGGTCACCCCTCAGCCTCCGATGCTCCAGGCAGGGAAATGGGAGAGGGACAGAGTGACCGGTCAGTCCCGGGGCAGGGGGACACAATGACAGAGTGACCAGTCAGTCCCATGGTCAGGGAACACAGAGACAGAGTTACCGGTCAGTCCTGGGATGGGGGCACACAGGGACAGAGTGACTGGTCAGTCCCAGGGTCAGGGAACACAGGGACAGAGTGACCGGTCAGTCCTGGGCGGCGTACATGGGGACAGAGTGACCGGTCAGTCCCAGGCAATGGACACAGGGACAGAGTGACCGGTCAGTTCCATGGAGGAGGACACAGGAACAGAGTGACCGGTGAGAGCCAGGGTGGGGGGATACAGGGACAGAGTGACTGGTCAGTCCTGGAGCAGGGGTGGGACACAGGGTCAGAGTGACTGGTCAGTCCCGGGGTGGGAGACACAGGCACAGAGTGAGCGGTCAGTCCTGGGTGGGGGGTGGGACACAGGGTCAGAGTGACCGGTCAGTCCCAGGTGGGGGGTGGGACACAGGGACAAAGTGACCGGTCAGTTCCGGAGTGTGAGGGGGGCAGGGACAGAGTGACCGGTCATTCTTGGGGTCTGGGGACACAGGGACAGGGTGACCAGTCAGTCCTAGGGTGGGGGGACACAGGGATAGAGTGACTGGTCAGTCCCAGGTGGAGAACACAAGGACAGAGTGACCGTTCAGTCCCTGAGTGAGGGACACAGGAATAGAGTGACCGGTCAGTCCCAGGCGGTGGGACACAGGGACAGAGTAACCAGTCAGTTCCGGGGCAGAGGACACAGGGACAGAGTAACCGGTAAGTCTCGGGGAGGGGGACACAGGGACAGAGTGACCGGTCAGTCCCGGTGTGGGGGACACAACAGAGTGACCGGTCACTCCCGTGGTGGAGGACACAGGGACAGAATGACCGGTCAGTCCCAAGATGGGAGGACATAGGGACAGAGTGACCGGTCAGACTTGGTGTGGGGGACAGAGGGACAGAGTGACAGAGTGACCGGTCAGTCCCAGGATGGGGAACACAACAGATTGACCGGTCATTCCCAGGTGGCGTACACAGGGACAGAGTGACCGGTCAGACCCAGGGTGGGGGGGACACGGACAGAGTGACCGGTCAGTCTTGGTGTGGGGGACACAGGGACAGAATGACCGGTCAGATCCAACATGGGAGGACATAGGGACAGAGTGACCGGTCAGTCCCATGGCGGAGGACACAGGGACAGAGTGACTGGTCAGTCCCGGGGCAGAGGACACACGGACAGAGTGACCGGTCAGTCTTGGTGTGGGGGACACAGGGACAGAATGACCGGTCAGATCCAACGTGGGAGGACACAGGGACAGTGTGACAGGTCAGTCCCAGGGAGGGGGACACAGGGACAGAGTGACTGGTCAGTCCATTGGCAGTGGTACACAGGGACAGAGTGACCGGACAGTCCGTGGGTGGGGGACACAGGGACAGAGTGACTGGTCAGTCCCAGGATGGGGAACACAACAGATTGACCGGTCATTCCCAGGTGGCGTACACAGGGACAGAGTGACCGGTCAGACCCAGGGTGGGGGGGACACGGACAGAGTGACCGGTCAGTCTTGGTGTGGGGGGCACAGGGACAGAGTGACCGGTCAGTCCCAGGGTGGAGGACACAGGGACAGAGTGATCGGTCAGTCCCGGGGTGGGGGACACAGGGACAGAGTGACCGGTCAGTCCCAGAGTTGGGGGGCACAGGGACAGAGTGACCGCTCAGTCCCTGGTGGGGGGTGGGACACAGGGACAAAGTGAGCGGTCAGTCCCAGGCCGGGGGGGGGGGCGCGTGGGGGTGGGGGAAAACACAGGAACTGAGTGACCAGTCAGTTCCAGGTCGGAGGACACAGGGACAGAGTGACTGGTCAGTCCCGGGGCAGAGGACACACGCACAGAGTGACCGGTCAGTCTTGGTGTGGGGGACACAGGGACAGAATGACCGGTCAGATCCAACATGGGAGGACATAGGGACAGAGTGACCGGTCAGTCCCATGGCGGAGGACACAGGGACAGAGTGACTGGTCAGTCCCGGGGCAGAGGACACACGGACAGAGTGACCGGTCAGTCTTGGTGTGGGGGACACAGGGACAGAATGACTGGTCAGATCCAACGTGGGAGGACATAGGGACAGAGTGACCGGTCAATACCGGGATGGAGGACACAGGGACAGTGTGACCGGTCAGTCCCAGGGAGGGGGACACAGGGACAGAGTGACCAGTCACTCCATTGGCAGTGGTACACAGGGACAGAGTGACCGGACAGTCCGTGGGTGGGGGACACAGGGACAGAGTGACCGGTCAGTCCCGGGGTGGGGGACACAGGGACAGAGTGACTGGTCAGTCCCAGGGAGGAGGACACAGGGACAGAGTGACCGGACAGTCCGTGGGTGGGGGACACAGGGACAGAGTGACCGGTCAGTCCCAGGGAGGAGGATAGGGACAGAGTGACCAGTCAGTCCTGGGGTGGGGGACACAGGGACAGAGTGACTGGTCAGTCCTGGGGTGGGGGACACAGGGACAGAGTGACTGGTCAGTCCCAGGGTGGGGGACATAGGGACAGAGTGACCGGTCAGTCCCGGGGTGGGGGACACAGCGACAGAGTGACCGGTCAGTCCCAAGGTGGGAGGACATAGGGACAGAGTGACCGGTCAGACTTGTTGTGGGGGACACAGGGACAGAGTGATCGGTCAGTCCCATGGTGGAGGACACAGGGACAGCGTGACCGGTCAGTTACGGGGAGGAGGACACAGGGAGAGTGACCAGTCAGTCCCGGGGTGAGGGGACACAGGGACAGAGTGACCGGTCAGTCCTGGGGCGTGGGACCCATGGACAGAGTGACAGGGTGACAGGTCAGTCCCGCGGCGGGGTGACACAGGGACAGAGTGACCGGTCAGTCCCAGGGTGGAGGACACAGGGACAGAATGACTGGTCAGACCCAAGGTGGGAGGACATAGGGACAGAGTGACCGATCAGTTCTGGGGAGGAGGACACAGGGACAGAGTGACCGGTCAGTTCCGGGGTGGAGGACACAGGGGCAGAATGACCGGTCAGTCCCAACGTGGGAGGACATAGGGACAGAGTGACCGGTCAGTCCCGTGGTGGGGGACACAGGGAAAGCGTGACCGGTAAGTCCCGGGGTGGAGGACACAGGGACAGAGTGACCGGTCAGTCCCGGGGTGGGGAAGCACAGGGACAGAGTGACCGGTCAGTCCCGGGTTGGGGGGACACAGGGACAGAGTGACCTGTCAGTCCTGGGGTGGAGGACACAGGGACAGAATGACCGGTCAGTCCCAAGGTGAGAGGACAATGGGACAGAGTGACCGGTCAGACTTGGTGTGGGGGACACAGGGACAGAATGACCGGTCAGACCCGGGGTGTGGGGGACACGGACAGAGTGACCAGTCAGTCTTGATGTGGGGGACACAGGGACAGAATGATCGGTCAGTCTTGATGTGGGGGACACAGGGACAGAGTGACCGTTAAGTCCCGGGGTCAGGGGACACAGGGACAGAGTGACCGGTCAGTCCCGGGGTGGGGGACACAACAGAGTGACCGGTCAGTCCCAGGGTGGGGGGACACAGGGACAGAATGTGTGGTCAGACCCAGGGTGTGGGGGACACGGACAGAATGACCGGTCAGTCTTGGCGTGTGGGACACAGGGACAGAGTGAACGTTAAGCCCCAGGGTGGGGGAACACAGGGACAGAGTGACCGGTCAGTCCCAGGGTTGGGGACACAACAGAGTGACCAGTCAGTCCCAGGGTGGGGAAGCACAGGGACAGAGTGACCGGACAGTCCCGGGGTGGGGAGACACAGGGACAGAGTGACCGGTCAGTCCGGGTGGGGGTGGGACACAGGGTCAGAGGGACCGGTCAGCCCTGGGCGATGGGACAGAGGGACAGAGTGAGCAGTCAGTCCCAGGACGGGTGGGGGGGGAGGGCGTGGGGGTGGGGGTGAACACAGGGACTGAGTGACCGGTCAGTCATGGGCGACAGACACAGGGATAGAGTGACCGGTCAGTCCCGGGGTGGGGGACACAGGGACAAAGTGACTGGTCAGTCCTGGGGTGGGGAGACATGGGGACAGAGTGACCGGACAGTCCCGGGGCGGAGGTCACAGGGACAGAGTGACCGCTCAGTCCCAGGGTGGGGGACACAGGAACAGAATGACCGGTCAGTCCAGTGGCAGTGGTACACAGGGACAGAGTGACCGGTCAGTTCTGTGACAGAGGACACAAGGACAGAGTGACCGGTCAGTCCCGGGGTGAGGAACCACAGGGGCAGAGTGACCAGTCAGTTCCGGGGAGGAGGACACAGGGACAGAGTGACCGGTCAGTCTTGATGTGGGGGGACACAGGGACAGAGTGACTGGTCAGTCCCGGGGTGGAGGACACAGGGACAGAATGACCGGTCAGTCCCAAGGTGAGAGGACATAGGGACAGAGTGACCAGTCAGATTTGCTGTGGGGGACACAGGGGCAGAGTGACCGGTCAGTCCAGGGGCGGGGGGGTGGACATAGGGACAGACAGACCGGTCAGAGTTGGTGTGGGGGACACAGGGACAGAATGACCGGTCAGACCCGGGGTGTGGGGGACATGGACAGAGTGACCAGTCAGTCTTGATGTGGGGGACACAGGGACAGAGTGACCGTTAAATCCCAGGGTCAGGGGACACAGGGACAGAGTGACCGGTCAGTCCCTGGGTGGGGAAGCACAGGGGCAGAGTGACCGGTCAGTCTTGGGGTGCGGGACACAGGGACAGAGTGACTGGTCAGTCCCAGGGAGGGGAACACAGGGACAGAGTGACCGGTCAGTCCCGGGGCGGTGGGACACAGGGACAGAGTGACTGGTCAGTCCCAGGGTTGGGTAGACTGGGACAGAGTGACTGGTCAGTCCCAGGGCAGTGGGACACAGGGTCAGAGTGACCAGTCAGTCCTGGGGCAGGGGGACACAGGGACAGGGTGACCGGTCAGTCCCAGGGAGGGGGACGCAGGGAAAGAGTGATGGGTCAGCCCTGGGGTCAGGGGACACAGGGACAGAGTGACCGGTCAGTCCCGAGGTGGGGGAAACAACAGAGTGACCGGTCAGTCCCAGGGCAGGGGGTTACAGCGACAGAGTGACTGGTCTGTCTCGGGTGGTGGGGGCACACAGGGACAGAGTGACTGGTCAGTCCCAGGGAGGGGGACATAGGGACAGAGTGACCGGTCAGTCCCAGGCGGGGGACACAGGGACAGAGTGACCGGTCAGTCCCAGGCAGGGGACACGGACAGAGTGACCAGTCAGTCCCTGGGTAGAGGACACAGGGACAGAGTGACCGGTCAGTCCCGGGGCGGGGGGACACAGGGACAGAGTGACCGGTCAGTCCCAGGGTGGAGGACACAGGGACAGAGTGACCGGTCAGTCCTGGCGTGTGAGGGGGACAGGGACAGAGTGACCGGTCAGTCCCGGGGTGGGGAGACACAGGGACAGAGTGTCCGGTCAGTCCTGGGGGGTGGAACATAGGGCCAGAGTGACCAGTCAGTCCCACGCAGGGGCCATAGGGACAGAGTGACTAGTCTGTACCGGGGTGGGGGGACACAGCAACAGAGTGACCGGTCAGTTCCGGGGAGGAGGACACAGGGACAGAGTGACTGGTCAGTCCCGGGGTGAGGGGACACAGGGACAGAGTGACCGGTCAGTCCCGGGGTGAGGGGACACAGGGACAGTGACTAGTTAGTCCCAGGATGGAGGACACAGGGACAGAATGACCAGACGGTCCTAAGGCGGGAGGACATAGGGACAGAGTGCCCGGTCAGACTTGCTGTGGGGGACACAGGGACAGAGTGACCGGTCAGTCCCGGGGTGGGGAGACACGGGGACAGAGTGACCGGACAGTCCCGGGGCGGAGGACACAGGGACAGAGTGACCGGTCAGTCCCAGGGTGGGGGACACAGGGACAGAGTGACCGGTCAGTCCTGGGGTGGGGGGAGACAGGGACAGAGTGACCGGTCAGTCCAGTGGCAGTGGTACACAGGGACAGAGTGACCGGTCAGTTCTGTGACAAAGGACACAAGGACAGAGTGACCAGTCAGTCCTGGAGTGGGGGACACAGGGACAGAGTGACCGGTCAGTCCAGGGGCGGTGGGACCCAGGGACAGTGACCGGTCAGTCCCTGGGTGGGAGAGACAGGGACAGAGTGACTGGTCAGTCCCTGGGTGAGGGACACAGGGACAGAGTGACTGATCAGTCCCAGGGTCGGGGTACACAGGGACAGAGTGACCGGTCAGTCCCGGGGTGGGGGGACACAGGGACAGAGTGACCGGTCAGTCCCGGGGTGGGGCGACACAGGGACAGAGTGACCGGTCAGTCCTGGGGTGGGGGACACAGGGGCAGAGTGACCAGTCAGTCCTGGGGTGGGAGACATACGGACAGAGAGACCGGTCAGTCCTGGGGTGTGGGACTCATGGACAGAATGACCGGTCAGTCCTGGGGTGGGGGGACACAGGGACAGAGTGACCGGTCAGTCCAGGGGTGGGGGTCACAGGGGCAGAGTGACCGGTCAGTCCAGGGGCAGGGGGGTGGACACAGGGACGGAGTGACCGGTTAGTGCCAGTGTGGTGTGACACAGGGCAGAGTGACCGGTCAGTCCCGGGGTAGGGGACACAAGGGCAGAGGCACCGGTCAGTCCCGGGGTGGGAGACAAAGAGACAGAGTGACCAGTCTGTCTCGGGTGGTGAGGGACACAGGGACAGAGTGACCAGTCAGTCTTGGGGAGGGGGACACAGGGACAGAGTGACCGGTCAGTCCCAGGGTGGGGGGACACAGGGACAGAGTGACCGGTCAGTCCCAGGCAGGGGACACAGGGACAGAGTGACCGGTCAGTCCCTGGGTAGAGGACACAGGGACAGAGTGACCGGTCAGTCCCAGGCGGGGAACACAGGGACAGAGTGACCGGTCAGTCCCAGGCAGGGGACACAGGGACAGAGTGACCAGTCAGTCCCTGGGTAGAGGAGACAGGGACAGAGTGACCGGTCAGTCCCAGGGCAGGGGGACACAGGGACAGAGTGACCGGTCAGTCCCAGGGAGGGGGACGCAGGGAAAGAGTGATGGGTCAGCCCTGGGGTCAGGGGACACTGGGACAAAGTGACTGGTCAGTCCCAGGGCAGGGGGACACAGGGACAGAGTGACCGGTCAGTCCCGAGGTGGGGGAAACAACAGAGTGACCGGTCAGTCCCAGGGCAGGGGGTTACAGCGACAGAGTGACTGGTCTGTCTCGGGTGGTGGGGGCACACAGGGACAGAGTGACTGGTCAGTCCCAGGGAGGGGGACATAGGGACAGAGTGACCGGTCAGTCCCAGGCGGGGGACACAGGGACAGAGTGACCGGTCAGTCCCAGGCAGGGGACACGGACAGAGTGACCAGTCAGTCCCTGGGTAGAGGACACAGGGACAGAGTGACCGGTCAGTCCCGGGGCGGGGGGACACAGGGACAGAGTGACCGGTCAGTCCCAGGGTGGAGGACACAGGGACAGAGTGACCGGTCAGTCCTGGCGTGTGAGGGGGACAGGGACAGAGTGACCGGTCAGTCCCGGGGTGGGGAGACACAGGGACAGAGTGTCCGGTCAGTCCTGGGGGGTGGAACATAGGGCCAGAGTGACCGGTCAGTCCCACGCAGGGGCCATAGGGACAGAGTGACTAGTCTGTACCGGGGTGGGGGGACACAGCAACAGAGTGACCGGTCAGTTCCGGGGAGGAGGACACAGGGACAGAGTGACTGGTCAGTCCCGGGGTGAGGGGACACAGGGACAGAGTGACCGGTCAGTCCCGGGGTGAGGGGACACAGGGACAGTGACTAGTTAGTCCCAGGGTGGAGGACACAGGGACAGAATGACCAGACGGTCCTAAGGCGGGAGGACATAGGGACAGAGTGCCCGGTCAGACTTGCTGTGGGGGACACAGGGACAGAGTGACCGGTCAGTCCCGGGGTGGGGAGACACGGGGACAGAGTGACCGGACAGTCCCGGGGCGGAGGACACAGGGACAGAGTGACCGGTCAGTCCCAGGGTGGGGGACACAGGGACAGAGTGACCGGTCAGTCCTGGGGTGGGGGGAGACAGGGACAGAGTGACCGGTCAGTCCAGTGGCAGTGGTACACAGGGACAGAGTGACCGGTCAGTTCTGTGACAAAGGACACAAGGACAGAGTGACCAGTCAGTCCTGGAGTGGGGGACACAGGGACAGAGTGACCGGTCAGTCCAGGGGCGGTGGGACCCAGGGACAGTGACCGGTCAGTCCCTGGGTGGGAGAGACAGGGACAGAGTGACTGGTCAGTCCCTGGGTGAGGGACACAGGGACAGAGTGACTGATCAGTCCCAGGGTCGGGGTACACAGGGACAGAGTGACCGGTCAGTCCCGGGGTGGGGGGACACAGGGACAGAGTGACCGGTCAGTCCCGGGGTGGGGCGACACAGGGACAGAGTGACCGGTCAGTCCTGGGGTGGGGGACACAGGGGCAGAGTGACCAGTCAGTCCTGGGGTGGGAGACATACGGACAGAGAGACCGGTCAGTCCTGGGGTGTGGGACTCATGGACAGAATGACCGGTCAGTCCCGGGGTGGGGGGACACAGGGACAGAGTGACCGGTCAGTCCAGGGGTGGGGGTCACAGGGGCAGAGTGACCGGTCAGTCCAGGGGCAGGGGGGTGGACACAGGGACGGAGTGACCGGTTAGTGCCAGTGTGGTGTGACACAGGGCAGAGTGACCGGTCAGTCCCGGGGTAGGGGACACAAGGGCAGAGGCACCGGTCAGTCCCGGGGTGGGAGACAAAGAGACAGAGTGACCAGTCTGTCTCGGGTGGTGAGGGACACAGGGACAGAGTGACCAGTCAGTCTTGGGGAGGGGGACACAGGGACAGAGTGACCGGTCAGTCCCAGGGTGGGGGGACACAGGGACAGAGTGACCGGTCAGTCCCAGGCAGGGGACACAGGGACAGAGTGACCAGTCAGTCCCTGGGTAGAGGACACAGGGACAGAGTGACCGGTCAGTCCCAGGCGGGGAACACAGGGACAGAGTGACCGGTCAGTCCCAGGCAGGGGACACAGGGACAGAGTGACCAGTCAGTCCCTGGGTAGAGGAGACAGGGACAGAGTGACCGGTCAGTCCCAGGGCAGGGGGACACAGGGACAGAGTGACCGGTCAGTCCCGGGGTGGAGGACACAGGGACAGAGTGACCAGTCAGTCCCGGGGTGGGGGGACACAGGGGCAGAGTGACCGGTCAGTCCAGGCGTGGGGGGACACAGGGGCAGAGTGACCGGTCAGTCCCGGGGGCGGGAGGACACAGGGGCAGAGTGACCGGTCAGTCCCGGGGCGGGGGGGGTGGACATAGGGACAGACAGACCGGTCAGAGTTGGTGTGGGGGACACAGGGACAGAATGACCGGTCAGACCCGGGGTGTGGGGGACACGGACAGAGTGACCGGTCAGTCTTGACGTGGGGGACACAGGGACAGAGTGACCGTTAAGACCCGGGGTCGGGGGACACAGGGACAGGGTGACCGGTCAGTCCCGGGTTGGGGAAGCACAGGGGCAGAGTGACCAGTCAGTTCCGGGGAGGAGGACACAGGGAGCGTGACCGGTCAGTCCCGGGGTGAGGGGACACAGGGACAGAGTGACCGGTCAATCCCAGGGTGGGGAGTCACAGGGACAGAGTGACCGGTCAGTCCCAGGGTGGAGGACATAGGGACAGAGTGACTGGTCAGTCCCGGGGTGGGGGACACAGGGACAGAGTGACCAGTCAGTCCCGGGGTGAGGGACATAGGGACAGTGACCGGTCAGTCCCGGGGTGGAGGACACAGGGACAGAATGACCAGTCAGTTCTAAGGTGGGAGGACATAGGGACAGAGTGACCGGTCAGACTTGGTGTGGGGGACACAGGGACAGAGTGACCGGTCAGACCCGGGGTGTGGGGGACACGGACAGAGTGACCGGTCAGTCTTGATGTGGGGGACACAGGGACAGAGTGACCGTTAAGACCCGGGGTCGGGGGACACAAGGACAGGGTGACCGGTCAGTCCCGGGGTGGGGAAGCACAGGGGCAGAGTGACCGGTCAGTCTTGGGGTGCGGGACACAGGGACAGAGTGACTGGTCAGTCCCAGGGAGGGGAACACAGGGACAGAGTGACCGGTCAGTCCCGGGGCGGTGGGACACAGGGACAGAGTGACTGGTCAGTCCCAGGGTTGGGTAGACTGGGACAGAGTGACTGGTCAGTCCCAGGGCAGTGGGACACAGGGTCAGAGTGACCAGTCAGTCCTGGGGCAGGGGGACACAGGGACAGGGTGACCGGTCAGTCCCAGGGAGGGGGACGCAGGGAAAGAGTGATGGGTCAGCCCTGGGGTCAGGGGACACTGGGACAAAGTGACTGGTCAGTCCCAGGGCAGGGGGACACAGGGACAGAGTGACCGGTCAGTCCCGAGGTGGGGGAAACAACAGAGTGACCGGTCAGTCCCAGGGCAGGGGGTTACAGCGACAGAGTGACTGGTCTGTCTCGGGTGGTGGGGGCACACAGGGACAGAGTGACTGGTCAGTCCCAGGGAGGGGGACATAGGGACAGAGTGACCGGTCAGTCCCAGGCGGGGGACACAGGGACAGAGTGACCGGTCAGTCCCAGGCAGGGGACACGGACAGAGTGACCAGTCAGTCCCTGGGTAGAGGACACAGGGACAGAGTGACCGGTCAGTCCCGGGGCGGGGGGACACAGGGACAGAGTGACCGGTCAGTCCCAGGGTGGAGGACACAGGGACAGAGTGACCGGTCAGTCCTGGCGTGTGAGGGGGACAGGGACAGAGTGACCGGTCAGTCCCGGGGTGGGGAGACACAGGGACAGAGTGTCCGGTCAGTCCTGGGGGGTGGAACATAGGGCCAGAGTGACCGGTCAGTCCCACGCAGGGGCCATAGGGACAGAGTGACTAGTCTGTACCGGGGTGGGGGGACACAGCAACAGAGTGACCGGTCAGTCCCGGGGTGGGGGGACACAGGGACAGAGTGACCGGTCAGTCCAGGGGTGGGGGACACAGGGGCAGAGTGACCGGTCAGTCCAGGGGCAGGGGGGTGGACACAGGGACGGAGTGACCGGTTAGTGCCAGTGTGGTGGGACACAGGGCAGAGTGACCGGTCAGTCCCGGGGTAGGGGACACAAGGGCAGAGGCACTGGTCAGTCCCGGGGTGGGGGACAAAGAGACAGAGTGACCAGTCTGTCTCGGGTGGTGAGGGACACAGGGACAGAGTGACCAGTCAGTCTTGGGGAGGGGGACACAGGGACAGAGTGACCGGTCAGTCCCAGGGTGGGGGGACACAGGGACAGAGTGACCGGTCAGTCCCAGGCAGGGGACACAGGGACAGAGTGACCAGTCAGTCCCTGGGTAGAGGACACAGGGACAGAGTGACCGGTCAGTCCCAGGCGGGGAACACAGGGACAGAGTGACCGGTCAGTCCCAGGCAGGGGACACAGGGACAGAGTGACCAGTCAGTCCCTGGGTAGAGGACACAGGGACAGAGTGACCGGTCAGTCCCAGGGCGGGGGGACACAGGGACAGAGTGACCGGTCAGTCCCGGGGTGGAGGACACAGGGACAGTGTGACCAGTCAGTCCCGGGGTGGGGGGACACAGGGGCAGAGTGACCGGTCAGTCCAGGCGTGGGGGGACACAGGGGCAGAGTGACCGGTCAGTCCCGGGGTCGGGAGGACACAGGGGCAGAGTGACCGGTCAGCCCAGGGGTGGGGGGGTGGACATAGGGACAGACAGACCGGTCAGAGTTGGTGTGGGGGACACAGGGACAGAATGACCGGTCAGACCCGGGGTGTGGGGGACACGGACAGAGTGACCGGTCAGTCTTGACGTGGGGGACACAGGGACAGAGTGACCGTTAAGACCCGGGGTCGGGGGACACAGGGACAGGGTGACCGGTCAGTCCCGGGGTGGGGAAGCACAGGGGCAGAGTGACTGGTCAGTGCCGGGGTGGAGGACACAGGGACAGAGTGACCGGTCAGTTCCGGGGAGGAGGACACAGGGACAGAGTGACTGGTCAGTCCCGGGGTGAGGGGACACAGGGACAGAGTGACCGGTCAGTCCCGGGGTGAGGGGACACAGGGACAGTGACTAGTTAGTCCCAGGGTGGAGGACACAGGGACAGAATGACCAGACGGTCCTAAGGCGGGAGGACATAGGGACAGAGTGCCCGGTCAGACTTGCTGTGGGGGACACAGGGACAGAGTGACCGGTCAGTCCCGGGGTGGGGAGACACGGGGACAGAGTGACCGGACAGTCCCGGGGCGGAGGACACAGGGACAGAGTGACCGGTCAGTCCCAGGGTGGGGGACACAGGGACAGAGTGACCGGTCAGTCCTGGGGTGGGGGGAGACAGGGACAGAGTGACCAGTCAGTCCAGTGGCAGTGGTACACAGGGACAGAGTGACCGGTCAGTTCTGTGACAGAGGACACAAGGACAGAGTGACCAGTCAGTCCTGGAGTGGGGGACACAGGGACAGAGTGACCGGTCAGTCCAGGGGCGGTGGGACCCAGGGACAGTGACCGGTCAGTCCCTGGGTGGGAGAGACAGGGACAGAGTGACTGGTCAGTCCCTGGGTGAGGGACACAGGGACAGAGTGACTGATCAGTCCCAGGGTCGGGGTACACAGGGACAGAGTGACCGGTCAGTCCCGGGGTGGGGGGACACAGGGACAGAGTGACCGGTCAGTCCCGGGGTGGGGCGACACAGGGACAGAGTGACCGGTCAGTCCCGGGGTGGGGGACACAGGGGCAGAGTGACCAGTCAGTCCTGGGGTGGGAGACATACGGACAGAGAGACCGGTCAGTCCTGGGGTGTGGGACTCATGGACAGAATGACCAGTCAGACCCGGGGTGGGGGGGACAAGGACAGAGTGACCGGTCAGTCTTGGTGTGGGGGACACAGGGACAGAGTGACCGGTCAGACTTGGTGTGGGGGACACAGGGACAGCGTGACCGGTCAGTCCCGGGGTGGGGAAGCACAGGGGCAGAGTGACCAGTCAGTTCCGGGGAGGAGGACACAGGGAGAGTGACCGGTCAGTCCCGGGGTGAGGGGACACAGGGACAGAGTGACCGGTCAATCCGGGGTGGGGAGTCACAGGGACAGAGTGACCGGTCAGTCCCAGGGTGGAGGACATAGGGACAGAGTGACTGGTCAGTCCCGGGGTGGGGGACACAGGGACAGAGTGACCAGTCAGTCCCAGGGTGGAGGACATAGGGACAGAATGACCGGTCAGTCCCGGGGTGGGGGACATAGGGACAGTGACCGGTCAGTCCCGGGGTGGAGGACACAGGGACAGAATGACCGGTCAGTTCTAAGGTGGGAGGACATAGGGACAGAGTGACCGGTCAGACTTGGTGTGGGGGACACAGGGACAGAATGACCGGTCAGACCCGGGGTGTGGGGGACACGGGGACAGAGTGACCGTTAAGACCCGGGGTCGGGGGACACAGGGACAGGGTGACCGGTCAGTCCCGGGGTGGAGGACACAGGGACAGAGTGACTGGTCAATCCCGGGGTGGAGGACACAGGGACAGAGTGACCGGTCAGTTCCTGGGAGGAGGACACAGGGACAGAGTGACTGGTCAGTCCCGGGGTGGGGAAGCACAGGGGCAGAGTGACTGGTCAGTGCCGGGGTGGAGGACACAGGGACAGAGTGACCAGTCAGTTCCTGGGAGGAGGACACAGGGACAGAGTGACTGGTCAGTCCCGGGGTGAGGGGACACAGGGACAGAGTGACCGGTCAGTCCCGGGGTGAGGGGACACAGGGACAGTGACTGGTCAGTCCCAGGGTGGAGGACACAGGGACAGAATGACCGGACGGTCCTAAGGTGGGAGGACATAGGGACAGAGTGCCCGGTCAGACTTGGTGTGGGGGACACAGGGACAGAATGACCGGTCAGTCCTGGGGTGGTGGGACACAGGGACAGAGTGACCGGGCAGTGCTGGGATGGGGGGCACAGGGACAGAGTGACCATTAAGTCACGGGGTCGGGGGACACAGGGACAGAGTGACCGGTCAGTCCCAGTGTGGGGAAGCACAGGGACCGAGTGACCAGTCAGTCTTGGGGTGCGGGACACAGGGACAGAGTGACTGGTCAGTCCCAGGGAAGGGACACAGGGTCAGAGTGACCGGTCAGTTCCGGGGCGGTGGGACACAGGGACAGAGTGACTGGTCAGTCCCAGGGTTGGGTAGACTGGGACAGAGTGACTGGTCAGTCCCAGGGCAGTTGGACACAGGGTCAGAGTGACCAGTCAGTCCTGGGGCAGGGGGACGCAGGGACAGGGTGACCGGTCAGTCCCAGGGAGGGGGACGCAGGGAAAGAATGATGGGTCAGCCCTGGGGTCTGGGGACACAGGGACAGAGTGACCGGTCAGTCCTGGGGTCAGGGGACACTGGGACAGAGTGACTGGTCAGTCCCAGGCAGGGGGACCCAGGGACAGAGTGACCGGTCAGTCCCAGGGCAGGGGGATACAGCGACAGAGTGACTGGTCTGTCTCGGGTGGTGGGGGCACACAGGGACAGAGTGACTGGTCTGTCTCGGGTGGTGGGGGCACACAGGGACAGAGTGACTGGTCAGTCCCAGGCGGGGGACACAGGGACAGAGTGACCGGTCAGTCCCAGGCAGGGGACACGGACAGAGAGACCAGTCAGTCCCTGGGTAGAGGACACAGGGACAGAGTGACCGGTCAGTCCCGGGGCGGGGGGACACAGGGACAGAGTGACCGGTCAGTCCCAGGGTGGAGGACACAGGGACAGAGTGACCGGTCAGTCCTGGTGTGTGAGGGGGACAGGGACAGAGTGACCGGTCAGTCCCACGCAGGGGCCATAGGGACAGAGTGACTAGTCTGTACCGGGGTGGGGGGACACAGCAACAGAGTGACCGGTCAGTCCCGGGGTGGGGGGACACAGGGACAGAGTGACCGGTCAGTCCAGGGGTGGGGGGACACAGGGGCAGAGTGACCGGTCAGTCCAGGGGCGGGGGGGTGGACACAGGGACGGAGTGACCGGTTAGTGCCAGTGTGGTGGGACACAGGGCAGAGTGACCGGTCAGTCCCGGGGTAGGGGACACAAGGGCAGAGGCACCGGTCAGTCCCGGGGTGGGGGGACACAGGGACAGTGACTAGTCAGTCCCAGGGTGGAGGACACAGGGACAGAATGACCGGACGGTCCTAAGGCGGGAGGACATAGGGACGGAGTACCCGGTCAGACTTGGTGTGGGGGACACAGGGACAGAATGACCGGTCAGTGCTGGGATGGGGGGCACAGGGACAGAGTGACCATTAAGTCACGGGGTCGGGGGACACAGGGACAGAGTGACCGGTCAGTCCCAGTGTGGGGAAGCACAGGGACCGAGTGACCAGTCAGTCTTGGGGTGCGGGACACAGGGACAGAGTGACTGGTCAGTCCCAGGGAGGGGAACACAGGGACAGAGTGACCGGTCAGTCCCGGGGTGGTGGGACACAGGGACAGAGTGACTGGTCAGTCCCAGGGTTGGGTAGACTGGGACAGAGTGACTGGTCAGTCCCAGGGCAGTGGGACACAGGGTCAGAGTGACCAGTCAGTCCTGGGGCAGGGGTCACAGGGACAGAGTGACCGGTCAGTCCCAGGGTGGAGGACACAGGGACAGAGTGACCGGTCAGTCCTGGTGTGTGAGGGGGACAGGGACAGAGTGACCGGTCAGTCCCACGCAAGGGCCATAGGGACAGAGTGACTAGTCTGTACCGGGGTGGGGGGACACAGCAACAGAGTGACCGGTCAGTCCCGGGGTGGGGGGACACAGGGACAGAGTGACCGGTCAGTCCAGGGGTGGGGGGACACAGGGGCAGAATGACCGGTCAGTGCTGGGATGGGGGGCACAGGGACAGAGTGACCATTAAGTCACGGGGTCGGGGGACACAGGGACAGAGTGACCGGTCAGTCCCAGTGTGGGGAAGCACAGGGACCGAGTGACCAGTCAGTCTTGGGGTGCGGGACACAGGGACAGAGTGACTGGTCAGTCCCAGGGAGGGGGACACAGGGACAGAGTGACCGGTCAGTCCCGGGGTGGTGGGACACAGGGACAGAGTGACTGGTCAGTCCCAGGGTTGGGTAGACTGGGACAGAGTGACTGGTCAGTCCCAGGGCAGTGGGACACAGGGTCAGAGTGACCAGTCAGTCCTGGGGCAGGGGGACACAGGGACAGAGTGACCGGTCAGTCCCGGGGTGGTGGGACACAGGGACAGAGTGACTGGTCAGTCCCAGGGTTGGGTAGACTGGGACAGGGTGACCGGTCAGTCCCAGGGAGGGGGACGCAGGGATAGAGAGATGGGTCAGCCCTGGGGTCGGGGACACAGGGACAGAGTGACCGTTAAGTCCTGGGGTCAGGGGACACTGGGACAGAGTGACTGGTCAGTCCCAGGGCAGGGGGACACAGGGACAGAGTGACCGGTCAGTCCCGAGGTGGGGGAAACAACAGAGTGACCGGTCAGTCCCAGGGCAGGGGGATACAGCGACAGAGTGACTGGTCTGTCTCGGGTGGTGGGGGCACACAGGGACAGAGTGACTGGTCAGTCCCAGGGAGGGGGACATAGGGACAGAGTGACTAGTCTGTACCGGGGTGGGGGGACACACCAACAGAGTGACCGGTCAGTCCCGGGGTGGGGGGACACAGGGACAGAGTGACCGGTCAGTCCAGGGGTGGGGGGACACAGGGGCAGAGTGACCGGTCAGTCCGGGGTCGGGGGGGTGGACACAGGGACGGAGTGACCGGTTAGTGCCAGTGTGGTGGGACACAGGGCAGAGTGACCGGTCAGTCCCGGGGTAGGGGACACAAGGGCAGAGGCACCGGTCAGTCCCGGGGTGGGGGGACACAGGGACAGTGACTAGTCAGTCCCAGGGTGGAGGACACAGGGACAGAATGACCGGACGGTCCTAAGGCGGGAGGACATAGGGACGGAGTACCCGGTCAGACTTGGTGTGGGGGACACAGGGACAGAATGACCGGTCAGTGCTGGGATGGGGGGCACAGGGACAGAGTGACCATTAAGTCACGGGGTCGGGGGACACAGGGACAGAGTGACCGGTCAGTCCCAGTGTGGGGAAGCACAGGGACCGAGTGACCAGTCAGTCTTGGGGTGCGGGACACAGGGACAGAGTGACTGGTCAGTCCCAGGGAGGGGGACACAGGGACAGAGTGACCGGTCAGTCCCGGGGTGGTGGGACACAGGGACAGAGTGACTGGTCAGTCCCAGGGTTGGGTAGACTGGGAAAGAGTGACTGGTCAGTCCCAGGGCAGTGGGACACAGGGTCAGAGTGACCAGTCAGTCCTGGGGCAGGGGGACACAGGGACAGAGTGACCGGTCAGTCCCGGGGTGGTGGGACACAGGGACAGAGTGACTGGTCAGTCCCAGGGTTGGGTAGACTGGGACAGAGTGACTGGTCAGTCCCAGGGCAGTGGGACACAGGGACAGGGTGACCGGTCAGTCCCAGGGAGGGGGACGCAGGGAAAGAGTGATGGGTCAGCCCTGGGGTCGGGGACACAGGGACAGAGTGACCGTTAAGTCCTGTGGTCAGGGGACACTGGGACAGAGTGACTGGTCAGTCCCAGGGAGCGGGACATAGGGACTGAGTGACCGGTCAGTCCCAGGCGGGGGACACAGGGACAGAGTGACCGGTCAGTCCCAGGCAGGGGACACGGACAGAGTGACCAGTCAGTCCCTGGGTAGAGGACACAGGGACAGAGTGACCGGTCAGTCCCAGGGTGGGGGGACACAGCGACAGTGTGACAGGTCAGTCCCGGGGAGGGGGGACACAGGGACAGAGTGACCGGTCAGTCCCAGGGTGGAGGACACAGGGACAGAGTGACTGGTCAGTCCTGGCGTGTGAGGGGGACAGGGACAGAGTGACCGGTCAGTCCCGGAGTGGGGAGACACAGGGACAGAGTGTCCGGTCAGTCCTGGAGGGTGGAACATAGGGCCAGAGTGACCGGTCAGTCCCAGGCAGGAGCCATAGGGACAGAGTGACTAGTCTGTACCGGGGTGGGGGGACACAGCAACAGAGTGACCGGTCAGTCCCGGGGTGGGGGGACACAGGGACAGAGTGACCGGTCAGTCCAGGGGTGGGGGACACAGGGGCAGAGTGACCGGTCAGTCCAGGGGCAGGGGGGTGGACACAGGGACGGAGTGACCGGTTAGTGCCAGTGTGGTGGGACACAGGGCAGAGTGACCGGTCAGTCCCGGGGTAGGGGACACAAGGGCAGAGGCACTGGTCAGTCCCGGGGTGGGGGACAAAGAGACAGAGTGACCAGTCTGTCTCGGGTGGTGAGGGATACAGGGACAGAGTGACCAGTCAGTCTTGGGGAGGGGGGACACAGGGACAGAGTGACCGGTCAGTCCCAGGGTGGGGGGACACAGGGACAGAGTGACCGGTCAGTCCCAGGCGGGGGACACAGGGACAGAGTGACCGGTCAGTCCCTGGGTAGAGGACAAAGGGACAGAGTGACCGGTCAGTCCCAGGGTGGGGGGACACAGGGACAGAGTGACCGGTCAGTCCCGGGGTGGAGGACACAGGGACAGTGTGACCAGTCAGTTCCGGGGTGGGGGGACACAGGGGCAGAGTGACCGGTCAGTCCAGGTGTGGGGGGACACAGGGGCAGAGTGACCGGTCAGTCCCAGGGCGGGAGGACACAGGGGCAGAGTGACCGGTCAGTCCAGGGGCGGGGGGGTGGACACAGGGACAGAATGACCGGTCAGTCCGGGGGGGGTGGACACAGGGACAGAATGACCGGTCTGTCATTAAAGCTGGGAGCAATAAGGTTTTGTACAACAAAGGTATTAAGGGAATGGGCCAAAGGGGCAGGAACAGGCAGCTAGGCCCGAGATCAGTCACTGAGTGGTGCAACTCCTGCTCCAACTCCATCCTCCTCCCTCTCCCCCCTCAGTCTCAATTCTCTCTCTCTCTCTCCCCCCCCTCTCTCCCCCCCAACTCTCTCTCTCTCTCCCCTCCACCTCTCTCTCTCCCTTCCCCGCCACCTCTCTCTCCCCCCTCTCTCTCCCCCCCCTCTCTCTCTCTCTTTCCCCCCACCTCTCTCTCCCCCCCTCTCTCTCCCCCCCTCTCTCTCTCTCTTTCCCCACCCCTCTCTCTCCCCCCTCTCTCTCTCCCTTCCCCCCCACCTCTCTCTCCCCCCTCTCTCTCTTTCCCCCTCCTCTCTCTCTCTCTTTCCCCCTCCTCTCTCTCTCTCTTTCCCCCTCCTCTCTCTCTCTCTTTCCCCCCACCTCTCTCCCCCCCCCTCTCCCCCCCACCTCTCTCTCTCCCTTCCCCCCCACCTCTCTCTCCCCCTCCCTCTCTCTCCCCCCCACCTCTCTCTCCCCCTTCCCCCCCACCTCTCTCTCCCCCTTCCCCCCCACCTCTCTCTCCCCCTCCCTCTCTCTCTTCCCCCCCTCTCTCTCCCCCTCCCCCCACCTCTCTCTCCCCCTTCCCCCCCACCTCTCTCTCCCCCTTCCCCCCACCTCTCTCTCCCCCTTCCCCCCACCTCTGTCTCCCCCTTCCCCCCCACCTCTCTCTCCCCCTCCCTCTCTCTCTTCCCCCCCTCTCTCTCCCCCCTCCCCCCCACCTCTCTCTCCCCCTTCCCCCCACCTCTCTCTCCCCCTCCCTCTCTCTCTTCCCCCCCTCTCTCTCCCCCCTCCCCCCCACCTCTCTCTCCCCCTTCCCCCCCACCTCTCTCTCCCCCCCCTCTCTCTCTTCCCCCCCTCTCTCTCCCCCCTCCCCCCCACCTCTCTCTCCCCCTTCCCCCCCCCCTCTCTCTCCCCCCCCCTCTCTCTCTTCCCCCCTCTCTCTCTCTCTCTCCCCTCCCTCTCTCTCTTCCCCCCACCTCTCTCTCTTCCCCCTCCCTCTCTCTCTTCCCCCTCCCTCTCTCTCTTCCCCCCCTCTCCCTCCCCCCCCTCTCCCCCCCTCTCTCTCCCCCCCATCTCTTCCCCCCACCTCTCTCTCTTCCCCCCCACCTCTCTCTCCCTCTCTTCCCCCTCTCTCTCCCCCCCTCTCTCTCTTCCCCCTCTCTCTCCCCCCACCTCTCTCTCTCTCCACCTCTCTCTCTCTCCCCCCTCTCTCTCCCTTCCCCCCCACCTCTCTCTCCCCCCTCTCTCTCTCTTCCCCCTCTCTCTCCCTTCCCCCCACCTCTCTCCCCCCCCACCTCTCTCCCCCCCACCTCTCTCCCCCCCCCACCTCTCTCTCTTCCCCCCACCTCTCTCTCCCTCTCTTCCCCCTCTCTCTCCCCCCTCTCTCTCTCTCTCTTCCCCCTCTCTCTCCCCCCACCTCTCTCTCTCTCCACCTCTCTCTCTCCCCCCCCCCTCTCTCTCCCTTCCCCCCCACCTCTCTCTCCCCCCTCTCTCTCCCCCCCCTCTCTCTCTCTCTTTCCCCCCACCTCTCTCTCTCTCTCTCTCTTTCCCCACCCCTCTCTCTCCCCCCTCTCTCTCTCCCCTTCCCCCCCACCTCTCTCTCCTCTCTCTCTCTCTCTCTCTTCCCCCTCTCTCTCCCCCCTCTCTCTCTCTCTCTCTTTCCCCCACCTCTCTCCCCACCTCTCTCCCCCCTCTCTCTCTCTCTCTCTTTCCCCCCACCTCTCTCCCCCCCCTCTCCCCCCCACCTCTCTCTCTCCCTTCCCCCCCACCTCTCTCTCCCCCTCCCTCTCTCTCCCCCCCACCTCTCTCTCCCCCTTCCCCCCCACCTCTCTCTCCCCCTTCCCCCCCACCTCTCTCTCCCCCTCCCTCTCTCTCTTCCCCCCCTCTCTCTCCCCCTCCCCCCACCTCTCTCTCCCCCTTCCCCCCCACCTCTCTCTCCCCCTTCCCCCCACCTCTCTCTCCCCCTTCCCCCCCACCTCTGTCTCCCCCTTCCCCCCCACCTCTCTCTCCCCCTCCCTCTCTCTCTTCCCCCCCTCTCTCTCCCCCCTCCCCCCCACCTCTCTCTCCCCCTTCCCCCCCACCTCTCTCTCCCCCTTCCCCCCCACCTCTCTCTCCCCCCCTCTCTCTCTTCCCCCCCTCTCTCTCCCCCCTCCCCCCCACCTCTCTCTCTCCCCTTCCCCCCACCTCTCTCTCCCCTCCCTCTCTCTCTTCCCCCCCTCTCTCTCCCCCCTCTCCCCCACCTCTCTCTCCCCCTTCCCCCCCACCTCTCTCTCCCCCTCCCTCTCTCTCTTCACCCCCCCCCTCTCTCTCTGACCCCCTCCCTCTCTCTCTTCACCCCCTCCCTCTCTCCCCCTCCCTCTCTCTCTTCCCCTCCCTCTCTCTCCCCCCCCTCTCCCCCCCTCTCTCTCCCCCCCCATCTCTTCCCCCCACCTCTCTCTCTTCCCCCCCACCTCTCTCTCTCTCTTCCCCTCTCTCTCTCTCCCCCCCTCTCTCTCTTCCCCCTCTCTCTCCCCCCACCTCTCTCTCTCTCCACCTCTCTCTCTCTCCCCCCCTCTCTCTCCCTTTCCCCCCCACCTCTCTCTCCCTTCCCCCCACCTCTCTCTCCCTTCCCCCCCACCTCTCTCTCCCCCCTCTCTCTCTCTCTCCCCCACCTCTCTCTCTTCCCCCCACCTCTCTCTCCCTCTCTTCCCCCTCTCTCTCCCCCCCTCTCTCTCTCTCTCTTCCCCCTCTCTCTCCCCCCCCTCTCTCTCTCTCCACCTCTCTCTCTCCCCCCCCTCTCTCTCCCTCCCCCCCACCTCTCTCTCTCCCCCCCTCTCTCCCCCCTCTCTCTCTCTCTCTTCCCCCTCTCTCTCCCTTCCCCCCACCTCTCTCTCTCCCCCCTCTCTCTCTCTCTCTTCCCCCTTCTCTCTCCCCCCACTCTCTCTCTTCCCCCACTCTCTCTCTTCCCCCACTCTCTCTCTTCCCCCCCTCTCTCTTCCCCTCTCTCTCTCTTCCCCCCCCTCTCTCTCTCTTCCCCCCTCTCTCTCTTCCCCCCTCTCTCTTCCCCCCCTCTCTCTCTTCCCCCCCCACCTCTCTCTCTTCCCCCCCACCTCTCTCTCTCTCTCTCTTCCCCCTCTCTCTCTCTCTCTCCCTCTCTCTCTCTCTCCCCTCTCTTCCCCCCCACCTCTCTCTCTTCCCCCCCACCTCTCTCTCTTCCCCCCCACCTCTCTCTCTCTTTCCCCCCACCTCTCTCTCTTCCCCCCCACCTCTCTCTCTTTCCCCCCACCTCTCTCTCTCTTCCCCCCCCACCTCTCTCTCTTTCCCCCCACCTCTCTCTCTCTTCCCCCCCACCTCTCTCTCTCTTCCCCCCCACCTCTCTCTCTTTCCCCCCACCTCTCTCTCTCTTTCCCCCCACCTCTCTCTCTTCCTTTCCCCCCACCTCTCTCTCCCATCTCTCTTCCCCCCCACCTCTCTTCCCCCCCACCTCTCTCTCTCTTTCCCCCCACCTCTCTCTCTTCCTTTCCCTCCACCTCTCTCTCCCCCCATCTCTCTTCCCCCCACCTCTCTCTCCCCCCATCTCTCTCCCCCCACCTCTCTCTCTCCCCCCCCACCTCTCTCTCTCCCCCCCCCACCTCTCTCTCTCCCCCCCCACCTCTCTCTCTCTCCCCCCCCACCTCTCTCTCTCTCCCCCCCACCCCTCTCTCCCCTCTCTCTCTCTCTCTCTCTCTCTCCCCCAGCCTGAACACTCCTCAGTTCCCCTCCCCACCAAGAGAAGGACTTCCTCCTCATCTCTGTCCTCAAACAGGGCGAGGGGGATGGCAGGGTGTCGACGGGCAGGAAGGCCTCGAACTGACAAAGGGAAAGAGAGCCCCTGATTCGGGGCAATACAAGCAGCTTCCACTGGGGTGGGGGGGGGGGGGGGGGTTGATTTGGAGTAAGGGGTAAGGGTCTGGAGCACAGTGCCCAGGGTTGTGGAGGAGGCAGGGTCCGAGTGGGAATGGGATTGTTTCCCGACAGGGCGAGGTCCTGGGAAGGGAGGGCTGGGTGGAATATAGTCTTAGAGATGTACAGCATGAAAACAGACCCTTCGGCCCAACTCGTCCATGCTGACCCAGATATCCCAACCCAATCCAGTCCCACCTGCCAGCACCCGGCCCATATCCCTCCAAACCCTTCCTATTCATATACCCATCCAGATGCCTCTTAAATGTCGCAATTGTACCAGCCTCCACCACATCCTCTGGCAGCTCATTCCATACACGTACCACCCTCTGGGTGAAAAAGTTGCCCCTTAGGTCCCTTTATATCTTTCCCCTCTCACCCGAAACCCGTGCCCTCTAGTTCTGAACTCCCCCTCCCCAGGGAAAAGATCTGAGCTATTCACCCTAACCGTGCCCCTCCAAATAAACCTTTATAAACCTCTAAATCCAAAAACGTGCAGGTTAGAGTGGATTGGCCGTGCGAAATTCCCCACTGCGTTCAGGGGTGTGTACGTTTGGTGCATTAGTTGGGGATAAATGTGGGGTAATGGGGGGGGTGGAATGGGACTGGGGTAGGATATTCTTGGGAGGGTCGGTGTGGAGTTGCTTTCACACTTGTAGGCACTCTGTGAAGGTCACCCCCTCAGCCTCTGATGCTCCAGGGAAAGTAGCCGCCGTCTGTACAGCCTCTCGCTCCAACCCTCCAACATCCTGGTAAATCTTTTCTGAACCCAGAATTGAACACAGTATTCCAAAAGTGGCCTTCATTAACGTCCTGCACATCCGCAACATGACCCCCCAGTGCTCAACGCAGTCACCATTACGTGTACCAAACCTCTTCTTCATTGCCCTGTCTGGAGGGCTAGCATGGGTTGGACGGGCCAAACCTACACCACGGCCTTCTCTGCTGGCTGGGAGAGGAGGGTGACCCATCTCTGAGGGAGGGGAAGAGAGTTTCCTTGGGGTGGTTGTGTAAAGCGAGGGGAAAGCAGAGTGAGAGAGGTGTGAAGGAGAGATGGGATTGCCAGTCTGTCCCGAGCTGAGCGTGTTTGTTGGGAAAATCCACATGGGCGGGTAACGATCCCCAGCTCTCCGCCACCTCTCAGTCACCCCTGGACCACCACCTCTGAAGTTTCGGGAGCATCCAGAGTTTATTGTTACGTCAGGAGAACAGGGGAAAGGTTCGGCTGGCTCTGCACTCTGGTGGTTAGAGCACATTCCTGTCACATTACACCCTGCGCTAGACTCTGACAAAAGACCCAGAGGGGGTTGTGAGACCCATCACACACTCACTTCAGGTTCCCACACTTTCTCCACCCGCCCAGTCGCAGACAGACGCTCCAAACAACACAAGGCCTATACTTAATCGGCGCCAGGGGGTGACTCCCAGAAGGTTGTGGCTGGGAGGCCTGGCAAGTTCAGGCTTCACTGAATCTTTAACCCTTTCCAGGGGCATCTCCGGGAACCAGACCCAGAGCAACAGGAGCGGGCAATTAGTAGGGGAGGGGGTGGGAAGAGGCAGGCTTCATGGGGATGGGAGTGGCAAGGAGATAGGGAGGGGAGGGGTGATGGGGATAGGGAGGGAAGGGGTGATGGGGATAGGGAGGGGAGGGGTGATGGGGATAGGGAGGGGAGGGGTGATGGATATAGAGAGGGGAGGGGAGATGGGGATAGGGAGGGGAGGGAGTGACGGGGATAGGGAGGGGTGATGGGGATAGGGAGGGGTGATGGGGATAGGGAGGGGTGATGGGGATAGGGAGGGGTGAGGGGGATAGGGAGGGGTGATGGGGATAGGGAGGGGTGAGGGGGATGGGGATTGGGAGGGGTGAGGGGGATAGGGAGGGAAGGGGTGATGGGGATGGGGAGGGAAGGGGTGATGGGGATGGGGAGGGGAGGGGTGATGGGGATAGGGAGGGGAGGGGTGATGGGGATAGGGAGGGGAGGGGTGATGGGGATAGGGAGGGGAGGGGTGATGGGGATAGGGAGGGGAGGGGTGATGGGGATAGGGAGGGGAGGGGTGAGTGGGATAGGGAGGGGAGGGGTGAGTGGGATAGGGAGGGGAGGGGTGAGTGGGATAGGGAGGGAAGGGGAGATGGGAATAGAGAGGGAGGGGGTGATAGAGATGGGAGGGGCAGTGGAATTCAGAAAGGTGGGGTGGTGGAGATTGGGGGGAGGGTGTAAGGGCATTCGGGGGTTGGAGGTGGTGGGATTCGGGGGGAGGGGTTGATGGAGATGGGAGGGGAGGGGTGATGGTATTCGGGGTTGTTATGATGGGATTCAGGGGGTCAGGTTGATGAGGTTAGGGGGGATGATAGCAATTGGTGGGGAGATGTGTTTCAGGGGGCGGTTTGATGGTGATGGGTGGGAGGATTAGGGATGATGGGTCTGGGGGAAATGGGCGAGGGGGATGATAGCGTCCGGTCAGCGACAGGCTGGAGAGGTGATGAGGGATCACCGGACCAATGGGGATTCAGCCCAGGGCGGGAATTGGGATTGAAAGCAGTGGGATCAGGCTTGCTGGGATTGGAGCGGGGGTCACTGGGAATTCGGTGATGAGTAGGGGGTGGAGGACATGGGGAGGTGATGGAATCAGGGATACTGAGATTGGGATCGGGGCGATGGGAGGATCAGGAATCGGTGGGAAAGGTTGTGGTGGGATTTGGGACAAGCAATGAGATTGGAGGGAGGGTTGGAATGGAATGGGCAACAGGATGTTTCTTTATTCCTTGGATGGGGGTGTTGTTAGCAAGTAGTTCAATAGCGATACAGTGAGAAGGATATTTCAGATCGCACAGGAAAGGCTAACTCCAACAAGGAGAGGAATAGTTATAGAGAATATCAAACGTACAGAATTATATACCTGTACGGAGATGGGAGACGTTGCAGGTTAGAACATTGGACAGAGTATGAGAAACAGCAAGGAATTGATGCAATGATTAATAAGGAAGGGACAATTAGACAAGAGAAAGTTAGCTAGAAATAGAAAACACCAGATAGGAAGAGTTTCTATAGCTACGCCAAAAATGGAAACGGTTAACCCAGAGTATTGGTCCGGCAGAAATGGAGCCTGAGGAATTCATGAGGAAACGAGGAGACAGCAGATGGATTGCGCAGGTACTTTGTTGAGTCTTCATTGTAACCAAGAAACATTCCAGAAATGGTTAAAAAGGAACAGCAAATGAGAGGGAGGGATGGACTCGGGGAAAATCAGAATCACCAGCGAATGGGTACTGAGGACGTTAGGTGGGCGATATGTGCCAAGATCCTGGTGGACTCTGTCCTGAGCTGTGGAAGACATCAGTGCTCAGTGCTTCCAGGATAGGAGCTGGGAAGTCACGTTGAGATTGGACAGGACATTGGTGAGGCCAGTTCTAGTTGCCCTGCGATGGGAAGGAGAGGGGTCAGAAGAGATTGACCAGGATGTTGCCGGGTGTGGACGGTTTCAGTTATAAAGAAAGGCTGGGACTTCTCTCACTGGATCAGAGAAGAGGTGACCAGATAGGAGTCTATAAACTGATGAGGGGTATAGATAGGGTTAAGGGTAGGGGTATAGATAGGGTTAAGGGTAGGGGTATAGATAGGGTTAAGGGTAGGGGTATAGATAGGGTTAATGGGAGGGTTATAGATAGGGTTAAGGGGAGGGGTATAGATAGGGTTAATGGCTGTGGTATAGATAGGGTTAAGGGTGGGGGTATAGATAGGGTTAAGGGTAGAGGCGTAGATAGGGTTAATGGTACGGGTATAGATAGGGTTAATGGTACGGGTATAGATAGGGTTAATGGTAGGGGTATAGACAGGGATAAGGGTAGGGGTATAGATAGGGATAAGGGTAGGGGTATAGATAGGGTTAATGGGAGGGGTATAGATAGGGTTAATGGGAGGGGTATAGATAGGGTTAATGGTAGGTTTGTAGGTAGAGTTAAGGGTAGGGGTATAGATAGGGTTAAGGGTACGGGTATAGATAGGGTTAAGGGTAGGGGTATAGATAGGGTTAAGGGTAGGGGTATAGATAGGGTTAATGGGAGGGGTATAGATAGGGTTAATGGTAGGTTTGTAGGTAGAGTTAAGGGTAGGGGTATAGATAGGGTTAAGGGTAGGGGTATAGATAGGGTTAAGGGTAGGGGTATAGATAGGGTTAATGGGAGGGGTATAGATAGGGTTAATGGTAGGTTTGTAGGTAGAGTTAAGGGTAGGGGTATAGATAGGGTTAATGGTAGGGATGTAGATAGGATTAATGGTAGGTTTGTAGGTAGAGCTAAGGGTAGGGGTATAGATAGGGTTAAGGGTAGGGGTATAGATAGGGTTAATGGGAGGGGTATAGATAGGGTTAAGGGTAGGGGTATAGATAGGGTTAAGGGTACGGGTATGGATAGGGTTAAGGGTAGGGGTGTAGATAGGGTTAAGGGTAGGGGTGTAGATAGGGTTAAGGGTAGGGTTGTAGATAGGGTTAATGGTAGGGGTGTAGATAAGGTTAAGGGTAGGGGTGTAGATAGGGTTAAGGGTAGGGGTGTAGATAGGGTTAAGGGTAGGGGTGTAGATAAGGTTAATGGTAGGGGTGTAGATAGGGTTAAGGGTAGGGGTGTAGATAGGGTTAAGGGTAGGGGTGTAGATAGGGTTAAGGGTAGGGGTATAGATAGGGTTAAGGGTAGGGGTGTAGATAGGGTTAAGGGTAGGGGTATAGATAGGGTTAAGGGTAGGGGTATAGATAGGGTTAAGGGTAGGGGTGTAGATAGGGTTAAGGGTAGGGGTGTAGATAGGGTTAAGGGTACGGGTATGGATAGGGTTAAGGGTGGGGGTATAGATAGGGTTAAGGGTAGGGGTGTAGATAGGGTTAAGGGTAGGGGTGTAGATAGGGTTAAGGGTAGGGGTGTAGATAGGGTTAAGGGTAGGGGTGTAGATAGGGTTAAGGGTAGGGGTATGGATAGGGTTAAGGGTACGGGTATGGATAGGGTTAAGGGTGGGGGTATAGATAGGATTAAGGGTAGGGGTGGAGGTAGGGTTAAGGGTAGGGGTGTAGATAGGGTTAATGGTAGGGGTGTAGATAGGGTTAAGGGTAGGGGTATAGATAGGGTTAAGGGTAGGGGTGTAGATAGGGTTAAGGGTAGGGGTGTAGATAGGGTTAATGGGGGGGGGAGATTTCCAGATTGGGGACATATCTTTAAGGCGAGAGGAGAGAGCTTTCCGACAGACACGAGGGGCAGAGTGTTTACACACACAGGGTGGTGTGTGGGGCGGGGGGAATGAACCTCCTGGGGAAGCGGTGGATTGTGGGGACAGTTACAGCGTGTAAAACACATTTGGATAAGGACATGGATAGGAAAGGGTTTGGGGGGAGATGGGCCAGGAGCAGGCAGCGGGGACGAGTGCAGTTTGGGGTTGGGGTCATCAGGGTCTGGTTGGAGTGAAGTCGATGTGCCATCAGGAGACCCACACAGTGCCCCTAAGGAGGGAGTCCCGGGATGGTGACCCAGCGACGTTGAAGGAACAGCCAGAATGGTGCGACCCTCAGCGGGGAACACCTTCCCATGGCGTTCCTGTTTGTATCAGCTGGTGTTGTCCTTCGTGGTGGGTTTGGAAGGTGCTGCCTGAGGGTCTTTGGTGAGTTGCTGCAGTGTGTCTTGTAGCTGGTACACCCTGAGCGTCGGTGGGGGGAGGGAGGGGGGGGATGTGGTTCCCATCGAGCGGGGGCTGCTTTGTCCCTGGACGGTGTCGGGCTTCTCGAGTGTTGTTGGAGCTGCCCCCATCCAGGGGCAAGTGGGGAGTGTTCCCTCACCCTCCTGAGTTGTGCCTGTGGACAGCCTTTGGGGGGAGTCAGGACGCTGAAGGATTCCCAGCCTCTGAGCTGCTCTTGGAACCACTTGTTCACCCACCCCACCTCACCACCCTGCACCCTCACCTCCCGTATCTGCAGCTCCTCTGACACTCCCCTCCACCCAAAACATTGACCTTTCCACCTCCTGACGCTGCCTGGCTTGCTGCGTTCCTCCAGCCTGTCCCTCCTGACGCTGCCTGCCTTGCTGTGTTCCCCCAGCCTCCTGCCTGTCCCTCCTGGTGCTGCCTGCCTTGCTGTGTTCCCCCAGCCTCCTGCCTGTCCCTCCTGACGCTGTCTGCCTTGCTGTGTTCCTCCAGCCTCCTGCCTGTCCCCTTGACGCTGCCTGCCTTGCTGTGTTCCTCCAGCCTCCTGCCTGTCCCCTTGACGCTGCCTGCCTTGCTGTGTTCCTCCAGCCTCCTGCCTGTCCCCCTGACGCTGCCTGCCTTGCTGTGTTCCCCCAGCCTCCTGCCTGTCCCTCCTGACGCTGCCTGCCTTGCTGTGTTCCCCCAGCCTCCTGCCTGTCCCTCCTGACGCTGCCTGCCTTGCTGTGTTCCTCCAGCCTCCTGCCTGTCCCCTTGACGCTGCCTGCCTTGCTAAGTTCCTCCAGCCTCCTGCCTGTCCCCCTGACGCTGCCTGCCTTGCTGTGTTCCCCCAGCCTCCTGCCTGTCCCTCCTGACGCTGCCTGCCTTGCTGTGTTCCCCCAGCCTCCTGCCTGTCCCTCCTGACGCTGCCTGCCTTGCTGTGTCCCCCAGCCTCCTGCGTGTCCCTCCTGATGCTGCCTGCCTTGCTGTGTTCCCCCCAGCCTCCTGCCTGTCCCTCCAGATGCTGCCTGGCTCGCTGTGTACCCCCAGCCTCCTGCCTGTCCCTCCAGATGCTGCCTGGCTCGCTGTGTACCCCCAGCCTCCTGCCTGTCCCTCCTGACGCTGCCTGCCTCACTGTGTTCCCCCAGCCTCCTGCCTGTCCTTCCTGACGCTGCCTGCCTCGCTGTGTTCCCCCAGCCTCCTGCCTGTCCCTCCTGACACTGCCTGCCTTGCTGTGTTCCCCCAGCCTCCTGCCTGTCCCTGCAGATGCTGCCTGGCTTGCTATGTACCCCCAGCCTCCTGCCTGTCCCTCCTGACGCTGCCTGCCTTGCCGTGTCCCCCCAGCGTCCTGCTTGTCTATGTTGTAACCACTGCGTTCATATGGCTGGTCCAGGTGAACCCCAGCCCTCTGAATGTTGACATGGGGGAATTCAGTGATAGTGCCACCATTGAATATCCAGGGGTGATGGTGAGATTGTCTCTCGTCGAAGATGATCACTGCCTGGTGTTGTTGGGTCGATGCCAGTGTTGTAACTGTCTCAGAAGAGCTTGGCGAGGGGACTGGCAAGTTCTGGAGCTCAAGTCTTCAGGACTATTGCTGGACTATAGGCAGGGCCCCTCATCTTTGCATTAGCCCCAGTGTCTCCAACTGTGACATTGAGGAGCACTGGAGGGGGCTGAAAATGTGTTGCTGGAAAAGCGCAGCAGGTCAGGCAGCATCCGAGGAGCAGGAGAAGGGCTTATGCCCGAAACGTCGACTCTCCTGCTCCTTGGATGCTGCCTGACCTGCTGCGCTTTTCCAGCAACACATTTTCCAGCTCTGATCTCCAGCATCTGCAGTCCTCACTTTCTCCTCAACCACGGGAGGGGGCTGAGAGGGATCAACCGCTCGCCCCTTCTGCCTGGAGATCGCTGCCAATGCTTCAGCCTTACCTTTGGCGCTGGGCACGGAGGACGGGGATAGCTGCAGACCCTCCCGTGAGGCGTGTGTACTTGCCCACCACCGTTGGCGACTGGGCCTAGCGAGGACAGCAGAGCCTAGGCCCGATCTGTTGGTTATGGGAATCGCTTAGCTGGGTGGCCCCCACCTGCTGTAGCTTCCCCGGGTCCATTCAGGGCACACCGGCCTCTTCCCTCCATCGGATGAGCCCCGGTTGAGGGAACGGCAGGGAGTTACGGATCGCGGCTGCCTACGGCTGTGGTGCTGACGGCCTGCAGTTGGGTTGGCAGATCGGTTCCGAGTTGCGGGAGCCAGCTGATCGACAAGGGGGTGCGCCACACGTTAGATTCAGGCTTTGGGTGGAGGGTTTGGTGCCCTCCCTCCTCACCAAAGCGACACATTCCTCTGGGGGGGGGGGGGGGGGGGGAAGTCCAGCTCGCTCGGGAGCTCCGCGCAGTGACAGCTCCCCACCTGGAGGAGGCAGCCAACTTTCGCCTCACGAGACACCCCCTCCCCCCTCATCTTTGTCCCTCGTTTCCAGCCTGGGGAGGGGGTGGGGGAAGGAATTCACCAGCAAGTCCTCAGGTGTGTGGGAGCACTGGGGAATGGTCAGTGACGGGGAGACTGGGAAGTGTGCTCCCGGGAGTGAAGGTGGCTGGAGGCTGGGGTGGAAGGAGAGAGATCGGAGAGGGGTTTTCAGGGAGGGACAGGGCAGAGCGGACAGGGGAGGTGCTGGCCCCGTGTGTAAAAGGAAGGATAGCAAGCCCTACTGCGGTGTACCCTGCGGGAGAGAGGGTAAAGGCCCAGTGGAGACATTCATGAGGAGCACTGGATGGTCAGATCAAAATGGCGGGCAGCAGGAGAAGGCAAGACATCGGCATGAGGTAGCAGGCACTGCAGGCAGAATGGCCACCTTCTAGGGGGTCTGCACGATGGAGGAAGGGTCGCTGGGAGGCTGCCATCTTTGACCGCTGACCACCAGTGCCACTGAGGAACACCCTCTCCCCCACCCCACCCCCAATTCCCGGGAACACCTGGAAGCAGGGGCTCTCCCAACACACCATCACTGAATCCCCACGGTGTGGAGACAGGCCATTTGGCCCAACAGCTCCACACTGACCCTCTGAAGAACATCCCACCCAGAGCTATTCCCCTACACTTACCCCTGACTAACACACCACGTGTGCACATCCCTGGGCACTATGGGACAATTTAGCACGGCCAATCCACCCTAACCTGCACATCCCTGGGCACTATGGGACAATTTAGCACGGCCAATCCACCCTAACCTGCACATCCCTGGGCACTATGGGACAATTTAGCATGGCCAATCCACCCTAACCTGCACATCCCTGGGCACTATGGGACAATTTAGCACGGCCAATCCACCCTAACCTGCACATCCCTGGGCACTATGGGACAATTATCACGGCCAATCCACTCTACCCTGCACATCCCTGGGCACTATGGGACAATTTAGCACGGCCAATCCACCCTAACCTGCACATCCCTGGGCACTATGGGACAATTATCACGGCCAATCCACCCTAACCTGCACATCCCTGGGCACTATGGGACAATTATCACGGCCAATCCACCCTAACCTGCACGTCTTTGGACTGTGGGAGGAAACCCACACAGACACGGGGAGAATGTGCAAACTCCACACAGACAGTCGCCTGAGGCAGGAATTGAACCCGGGTCCCTGGCGCTGTGAGGCAGCAGATGCTGAGCCACCGTACCACCAGCAGGACAACAGAGGGCAGGAGTTGGAGGAGAGTAACCTGGTGCTGCCACCTCCCAGAGGGAGGGGTTGGGAAAGAGAGAGACCGTGAGGGCCCACACCAAGGTCTCAGGGGGCATCCTGTCAGCCATTGTCACCTCGGTCAGTTCTGGGGTGACCGAGAGAGAGAGAGAGACTGAGAAAGGCTGAGACCGAGACAGAGAGAGAGACAGAGAGAGACAGAGACTGAGACAGAGAGAGAGACAGAGACAGAGACAGAGACAGATACAGAGACAGAGAGAAACAGATACAGAGACAGAGAGAAACAGATACAGAGACAGAGAGAGACAGATACAGAGAGAGAGAGATACAGAGAGAGAGAGACAGAGACAGAGACAGATACAGAGAGAGACTGAGAAAGGCTGAGACCGAGACAGAGAGAGACAGATAGAGAGAGAGTCAGAGACAGAGAGAGAGACAGATACAGAGACAGAGATAGAGAGAGACAGAGACAGAGAGAGAGAGAGAGACAGAGAGAGAGAGAGACAGAGAGAGAGAGACCGAGACCGAGACCGAGAGAGAGACAGAGAGAGAGACAGAGAGAGAGACAGAGAGAGAGACAGAGAGAGAGACAGAGAGAGAGACAGAGAGAGAGACAGAGAGGACAAGAGAGAAGCGGGGCAGGGGGAAGCAGAGAGAGAGGGAGAGCTAAACCTGTAAACAGTGCGTTAGCACGCTGCCTTCTGCCAGCTCCAGACACCCAGCCCACACCCCGAGCAGCGTTTCCATCACCAACGCGCAACTAAGAGATCAGGCCAGGGTCAGAACAAACCCAGAGCTTTATTGTACAACTAGGAGCTGGGCCCAGGGGCTGGAGGGGTCGGGGTGGGCTGGGGAAACCTAGAGGGATAACGTCCCTTTTCGGAGACGGTCCCTCGCTTCACAAAGACGACAGCGTGCCTCTCTCTCCGAAAGGCCCAGCCCCGAAACCAGCCCCTCGCCCACCGAACAGGAAACGTCAGGAGCGAGATCCAAGCAGCACCTTCCTGGTGGGAAGCACATCAGTCTGCTGTCCAGGAGGGGGACACTCCTTCCCGACGTCAGGGCGAAGGCTCACCGCCGCTCCCTCCCCCGCTGGGTGGGGGGGTCAGGAGACCCGAGGGACCCTCAGTCGTGGTACATCGTCATGATGCAGCTTTTGATGGTGCCCATGTATCGCTCCCAGAGACACTGGTGTCTAGGTGAAGAAAACACAGCGCGTTACAAGGGCACAGGGAGATAAGGGACACAGACCCCAGAGGTTCGGCATCAGTAAGGGTTTACGGGGAGGACTGCCAAACAGACCAGCCGTGACCCAACAGCGGAACGGATGGGCCAAATGGTCTGCTTCGGCTCCTGTATCCTAGGGAGACCATTCAGCCCTACTACCCCCCTCTAATTTTGCTCGCCTCCTACCATTCCTGGATCTACCTGTCCCACATCCCGGGGGCAAACCAACATCCCTCCTGCTTTTGTGGGAGTGACTCCCATTCTCCCGGCACTCTGGATCCCCCCGCCCTCACCTCAATGCCATAAGACATAGGAGTGGAAGTAAGGCCATTTGGCCCATCAAGTCCACTCCGCCATTCAATCATGGCTGATGGGCATTTCAACTCCACTTACCAGCGTTCTCCCCGTAGCCCTTAATTCCTCGTAACATCAAGAATCTATCAATCTCTGCCTTGAAGACATTTAGCGTCCCGGCCTCCACTGCACCCTGCAGCAATGAATCCCACAGGCCCACCACCCTCTGGCTGAAGAAACGTCTCCGCATTTCTGTTCTGAATTCCTGACAGGGATTCTTGGTGCCTGCTGTAAAACCGTGGTTTGGAGAGGCCGGTGTTGGACTGGGGTGGACAAAGTTAAAAATCACACAACCCCAGGTTATAGTCCAACAGGTTTAATTGGAAGCACACTAGCTTACGGAGCGACCTTCCTTCATCAGGTGATCGACAGCCTTTAGTGATGGTTCTCCCTACAAGAGGGACACTTGTGAAAACTCTGTTGGGATCTCACCTCAGTCTTCTCTTTCCAAGAGCGAGCAGACTCAGTCTGATCAGTTTCCCTAGACATTCCTGTATCGTTTTGTGAATGTTCCCTCCATCCTTTCTGGTCCCTCTATCTCCTGTTTATAATACAGGAGACCAGAACTCAGCGCAGTAACTTAACTATGGTCTAGCTGAGGTTGAATACAGAACCAACCTCCTCAATTTATATAATTCCAGCCCTCTAGAAACAGAATCTTGTGCTGGCTTACTTAGCTGAGCTTTGCGGGACTGGTTCATTGAGCTTTCCCCACGATCTTGATATCCCCCAGACTCTCAATCTCTGATATACCTGCTCTTCTGAACGCTAATCTGGGCTCAGCCTCATGTGCAACTTTGTTCACGCCCTCCCATAATCGTCGAAAAAGGGAACCATTTCGTAAACCTTCGAGACTAAATGGCCAGATTGGTTTGCCTGCATTTCCTAGTGGGCACCGTGACGCGCATTCTCTGGAAAGGTTTGAATGGCAACGCTATTCCCCCAGTACCTGAAATTTCGGATGTCCAAAACATACAACTATTGTAAAGAAAAGGTTTTAACAAATTTTTCCCATGTAATTTATTGCCCATACTGAAAGTGCTTAAGCTTCAAGAAGTATTTTTTTTTAAAAATGACCTCACTAGGCGAGGGCATTGCTGGCTTAACCCAGTCTATTCCCGTGGCCAATTCAACCCCGGACCTTTGGACCGTGGGAGGAAACCGGAGCACCCGGAGTGGGGAGAATGTGCCCAGTTGCTTCATTGAGCTGCCTTCCTGAGCCACTGGGAATCCACGTGGTGAAGGGACCCCCACACGGCCCTGTTAGGGAGGGAGGTCCAGGATCCTGACCCAGCAACAGTGAAGGAACGGGCGATGTATCTCCGAACTGGGATGGTGATGGTGCTCCCATATGTCTGCTGCCCCTTGTCCTTCTGGATGGTAGTGGTCATGGGTTTGGGAGGTGCTGTCTGAGGATCTTTGGTGAGTTTCTGCAGTGCGTCTTGTAGATGGTACACCCTGCAGCTGCAGAGCGTCGGAGGGAGGATGTGGTTCCCATCGAGCGGGGGCTGCTTTGTCCCTGGACGGTGTCGAGCTTCTTGAGTGTAGTTGGAGCTGCCCCCATCCAGGGGCAAGTGGGGAGTATTCCCTCACCCTCCTGCCTTGTAGATGGTGGGACGGGAGGGGGACAGGAGGCAAGGGAGGCGAGTTACTCGCTGCAGGATTCTCAAGTTCAGCGGGCAACAGGGAAAGCAAATAAAACGGCAGGGCTTTATTCCAACTGGAACAGAGTCCAAAAACAGGGACGTCTCGCTGAAACAACGCAAGGCCACACCCGGAAAAGCATGAAGAGATCCCGTGTCCAGGAAAGGATCGTGCTGACACCGGCTCCACACGGACAGTCGCCCCAGGGTGGAATCGAACCCGGGTCCCTGGCGCCGTGAGGCAGCAGTGAGCCACCGTGCTGCCCACTCCCCCTGTGCCAGTGACTGACTCAAGTGTAAACCCTGGTGGCTCAGTGGTTAGCCCTGCTGCCTCACAGCGCCAGGGACCCAGGTTCGATTCCACCCTCGGGCGACTGACTGTGTGGAGTTTGCACGTTCTCCCTGCGTCTGTGTGGGCTTTCCTCCGGGTGCTCCGGTTTCCTCCCACAATCCCGGGTTGAATTGGCCACGGGAAATTGCCCCACGGGGTTCAGGGGTGGGTGGGCTAGGTGCATTAGTCAGGGGATATGTAGAGTAATAGGATGGGGGAAGGGGTTTGGCTGGAGTTGGGATGGAGGGTTGGTGGGCTAAATAGTGTCCACACTGTAGGGATTCTCTGAATAAAAGACGAGAGTTCGATGAATGGGGAGGGAGTGGGAGTATTCGGAGCTCGATTCCCACCCGACTCGCTGACCCCGTGCTTACCTGAAAGCGTCGAGGGCGCGGGCAGCGTTGGTGTACTGCGTGAGGAAGACCCAGACATCGTTGCTACTCCAGCGATCAGACTTGCACGGTTCGATAAACTGTCCAGGAGAGAGAGAGAGACAGAGCACGGCCAGAGTGAGGCTGGGTACGCCCAGTGCTGGGGGAGTTGGGTTCCCAATAGAGGTGGGCGTGGGTACACCCTCCCCGCCCGTTTTAGGGGTCGCGAGGGGCACCGGGCCTGCCCTCCCCTCGGGAGCCCCAGCTGGTTCGATCAAACCTCGGGAACGTGGCATGGCTCACCGTCGCAGAGGGGAATCCGCCCTCCCCACTCACACTGACCCCTGACCCCGCTCCCGTCAGGGAAGGGGGATCAATGCTGGCCCAGCCCTCCATCTTCGGAATGGATAAGGTCAAACAGAGAAGCATTTTCAATGTAAAATCTCTCTCTGCTGTTGGTGGGGATAGGCCTGGGCCTGGGGGAATTCTCCGGTCCGTGGCACGGTAGCTCAGTGGTTAGCGCTGCTGCCTCACGGCGCCAGGGACCCACATTTGATTCCAACCTCAGGTGACTGTCTGGGCGCAGTTTGCACATTCTCCTAGAGCCTGCGTGGGTTTCCTCCCACAGTCCAAAGATGTGCAGGTTAGGGTGGATTGGCTGTGCTAAATTGTCCCATAGTGCCCAGGGATGTGCAGGTTAGGGTGGATTGGCCGTGCTAAATTGTCCCATAGTGCCCAGGGATGTGCAGGTTAGGGTGGATTGGCCGTGCTAAATTGTCCCATAGTGTCCAGGGATGTGCAGGTTAGGGTGGATTGGCTGTGCTAAATTGTCCCATAGTGCCCAGGGATGTGCAGGTTAGGGTGAATTGGCCGTGCTAAATTGTCCCATAGTGCCCAGGGATGTGCAGGTTAGAGTGGATTGGCCGTGCTAAATTGTCCCATAGTGTCCAGGGATGTGCAGGTTAGGGTGGATTGGCCAGACTAAATTGTCCCATAGTGCCCAGGGATGTGCAGGTTAGAGTGGATTGGCCGTGCTAAATTGTCCCATAGTGTCCAGGGATGTGCAGGTTAGGGTGGATTGGCCAGACTAAATTGTCCCATAGTGCCCAGGGATGTGCAGGTTAGGGTGGATTGGCCGTGCTAAATTGTCCCATAGTGCCCAGGGATGTGCAGGTTAGGGTGGGGGCTGAGTGGCCTCCTCCTGTTGAACACGTGGGACCCACCTTTTCCACCAGGTCAATGAAGAGGTCGCGGACGTCCTTGGTGTGGATAAGCTTGGCGGCGATGTTAATCAAAGCCCGAGAGAGGTTCTGGAAAGCAGACGGCACTGGCTTATTTTTTTTTTCCTTTTTTTTACACCCGAGTGGCCAGTGACAAGCAGTGCCCTTACACTCCTGTTTATTTTTTTTTCTTCTTTTTTTTTAACCCCCCCCCACACTACCGCTTAACTGCGGTAGTGCTTATTTTTTCCCCATCACCCATGGTGTGTGTGTGTCCAGGTGTGAGACACAGTGAGAGACACAAAGTGCACAAATCTTTATTCAATTTCCACCACCAGGAAACGTAGGAAAACACCCGAGTGGCCTGTGACAAGCAGCGCCCTTCACATCAAAGGGCAATGCTGTGTGAACAAACAGTGAAGGGGAGGGCAGGGACTAAATCAAAATAGAGTTGGAGGGGGAAATGATGCATTCCACTCCCTGCGGCGCCCACCTCTCCCTGAACAACTCCAGGGTGTTGGTGGACACCGCGTGCTCCTTCTCCAAGGACGGCACTGGCTTATTCAGCGTTAGACTCCCTCCCCCACCCCTCTCCCCCTCCCCTCATTTCAGACACAAACCACCAATGAAGACCACGTCAGGGCGGTCACTCCAGCTTCCGGTTTACAGTCGTGGGCCAGAAGGACGGCTTCCCAAGCCCCCGACTGCGGAAGGAGTTGTCCCAGGTCCTGGTTTTCATTGTGAGTTGTGTTTACACTGCTGCTTTGGGCGAGCAGTGGGACAAGGTCAGACACTGGGTGTGGGTACACAGACAGAGGTTCGGCCAACAACTGGTAGCTGATTGGCTTGTGTCCTGTGCTTGAATCCATCACTCAGGGGAAACTGATTAAATCATTCATTCCCACGGTCATCCCAGGCATAACAGGAGCTTGGGAATCCGGCCACATTCCAACGGGATTGGGATACAGGGTTCGGCCTATAGGAATGGAGTCACGGGCTTCACAATGGCGGATATTCCCCCAGGAATGCTTCTCTCTTACCTTAAAGTTAGCTTCCATTTCAGAGAAGGTGCTGACTTTCCCCCTCAGTGCGGTACACACCAGGCTGCAGGGAGAACACACACACACACACAAACACAGGGCAACAACATGAAATTCACTGCCCCTCAGAAAATAACTCCCCAAAAATCAGAGCCACAGGGAGCCAGACACTGAGCTCATCAGCCAACACAACTCAATTAAGACTGAATTACTCTCTCCTACTCTGTCTCTGTCCTGGGAGTGTTTGATGGGGACAGTGTAGAGGGAGCTTTACTCTGTATCTAACCCCGTGCTGTCCCTGTCCTGGGGAGTGTTTGATGGGGACAGTGTAGAGGGAGCTTTACTCTGTATCTAACCCAGTGCTGTCCCTGTCCTGGGTGCATAAAATGGGGAGACAGTGTAGAGGGAGCTTTACTTTCCCTTTAAAGGAGGAGAAGGTGTTTTACTCTGTACCAAACCCCATGCTGTCCTTATAGAGACATACAGCACAGAAACTAACCCTTCGGTCCAACACGTCCATGCCGACCAGATATCCTGACCCAATCTAGTCCCACCTGCCAGCACCCAGCCCATATCCCTCCAAACCCTTCCTATTCATATACCCATCCAAAAGCCTCTTAAATGTTGCGATTGTACCAGCCTCCACCACATCCTCTGGCAGCTCATTCCATACACGTACCACCCTCTGGGTGAAAAAGTTGCCCCTTAGGTCTCTTTTATATCTTTTCCCTCTCACCCTAAACCTACACCCTCACGTTCTGGACTCCCCCGACCCCAGGGAAAAGACATTGTCTATTTATCCTATCCATGCCCCTCATAATTTTATTAATCTCTATCAGGTCACCCCTCAGCTTTGTTAAGGGACGATTTGATGTGGTCAGTGTAGAGGGAGCTTTACTTTCATTTTAAAAGCATAGTGCTCCCATCGAATCCTCCCAGGACCCTGAAAGTTAGACAGAGTGAATCTCGCATTACTCTTAAATGGAAAATAGACTGAAAATAAAACTTCTTTGATGCTGTCCCCATCAAACACACGCAAGGTTAAGGGCAACACAGGATTACATAGAGAGTAAACCACACTCTATGCTTTAGAGTAAAGCTCCCTCTACACTGGGGACAGGGGACAGGGCCCTGGGACAGGGACAGTAGAGAGAACTTTATGTTCAGTTTAGCCGGGCAGAGGGAGCTTTCCGTTGACGCTGAGGGTGGGGGCTTGGTTAGTACCTTTTGTGTTGATCCAGGAGATCCTTATCGGTGATGAGGACCTTGAGATCTTTCAGATCCTGCAGGAACTCTCTGTCCAGGTCAACGTCCATATCATCAACCATACTGTCTGCAAAAGCAAGGGGATCCTGTCAGTGAGCTGCAGCGCTGTGAGCAGACCGCTACTCCCCACCAACCCTGGGGGGGGGCAGGTCGCTAAATCACAGCAGCTCAGGCACCAGACGGCAGAAATCTCCAGGGGTGGGCTGGGGAGAGAAACTGCTGGGTCCTCGACTCCCCCACCTCTTCCTCAGCTGATACAGCTGCACTCCAGCCAATCTGCCACACTGAGTGCCAGAGGTGGGAGGATGGCTTCTTTCAAAACACGTGTGCGATCCATGTTAGTGGGGAACGGACACGCGTGTGGATACAGGAATTGTACATCACAGCGATTGCATCCACACACACACACACACACACACACACACACACTGGGGTACGGGCTCGCGCACACACACCCCACACACAGACACATGCACACACACACACACATACACAGACTCTCACTGGGGTACGGGCTCTCTCTCACACACACACACACACACACACACACAGACTCTCACTGGGGTACGGGCGCTCACTCACACACACACACACAGACTCTCACTGGGGTACGGGCGCTCACACACACACACACACACACACACACACACACAGAGACTCTCACTGGGGTACGGGCTCTCTCACTCACACACACACAGACTCTCACTGGGGTACGGGCTCTCTCACTCACACAGACTCTCACTGGGGTACGGGCTCTCACACACACACACACACACACACACACACACACACACACAGACTCTCACTGGGGTACGGGCGCTCACACACACACACACACACACACACACACACACACAGAGACTCTCACTGGGGTACGGGCTCTCTCACACACACACACACACACACAGACTCTCACTGGGGTACGGGCTCTCTCACTCTCACACACACACACACACACACACAGACTCTCACTGGGGTACGGGCTCTCTCACACACACACACACACACAGACTCTCACTGGGGTACGGGCTCTCTCACACACACACACACACACACAGACTCTCACTGGGGTACGGGCTCTCTCACACACACACACACACACACAGACTCTCACTGGGGTACGGGCTCTCTCACTCTCACACACACACACACACACACAGACTCTCACTGGGGTACGGGCTCTCTCACACACACACACACACACCCACAGACTCTCACTGGGGTACGGGCTCACACACACACACACACACCCACAGACTCTCACTGGGGTACGGGCTCACACACACACAGACACACACACACAGACACAGACACAGATGTAGAACAGAGAATTGGACAGAGCTTCTCGAAAGGCCACCTCTACCCACCGGCCGGACAAGGGGCTACAGATACATGGGAACACCGTCCCCCCCCACCCACACCTGCAAGTTCCCCTCCCAGCCCCTCACCGCTGGAAATGTTTCGGCCGCTCCTGTGCTGTCGCTGGGCCGGAATCCTGGAGCTCCCTCCCCAAGAGGGCACCATGGGTCAGGGAGGTCAGCAGTGGGGGTCATGCTGGCAGCTCACCCCCACCTTGTCAAGTTGGGCAATTAGAGACGGGGCTTCACCGGTGACACCCCCATCCGGTGAACGAGTGAAGAGAGCTCCCCTGTCCACCCTGGAGGGTCAGTTCGCTGGGGCCCATACACGGACAGCGAGCTCAGGGGTAAGAGCTTACTCTGCGGCCCACCCTCCCCACACTCACCCACCGCCCCGAGCGTCCAGTTCTGAATGAGCTGCTCGGCGCAGCAGGCAAAGTCCTCGAACGTCAGGTACTGCAGTTTCTTCTTGCCAGTCTCAAACCGATTGTTGGCAAAAAAGACGACGGCGGCGTAATCTCTGGGAGGGGAGTGGTAGCGGGGAGGCGGGGGACAGGAAGAGACATGGTTGTCAGGTGTTGGACCATCCTCACCTCCTCTCTCTCCCTCTCTCTCACTGACAATTCCCACCTGGAAGACCACTGTCCCCTCACTCATTCTCTGTCTGCCTCACCCCCCCCAACTCCAGCCTCTCCCTGGCCTCTGGGCTGGTGGCATGTTGACCAACAGGGGCTGCCCCAGATCACTGACAGGCAGCAATCCCTCCCTATGGGGCACAGGCCGTTCGGCCCAACGACGAGTGGTTGAGGTGAGGGGGGCCTTCTTCTACCCCGAGAGGGCTGTGCGTTCAGCCCGAACAGGAAGGCTGTGGTAGGAAGGACCAGGGGAAAAGCGAGGACCTGCAGATTAATGTCAAGAAAAGCCCAGCAGGTCAGGCAGCATCTGAGGAGCAGGGGAGCCGACGTTTCGGCGCCTTCATCAGGAATCCAGAGGAGCTGACCAGGCCCGGAGCAGGGTGGGGAGCGGAAGGACGGGCTGGGGGAATATAATGGGGGCAGGAGTGCGGGGTTACACGTCTCGGGTGGAAGAAGAGCGACACGGGCTGTTTTCCAAAACGGGGAAAGGCTTTGGAAAATCCGTTGAACTGGGGAGTCCTGGTTCAGGATTCGTGAACGCGCAGTGAGGAAGGGGAAGGCAATATTAGCATTCCTTCCCAGAGGGACACAGCGATGTCCCGCTGAGGCTGTATGCGGCTTTGGTCAGACCGCATTGGGATTACTGAGAGTCGTTTCGGGCCCCGTATCGAAGGGAGGTTGTGGTGGTGTTGGAGAGGGGTCCAGAGGTGGTTTACAGGAATGATCCCAGGGATGGAGGGCTCTTATACACACAGAGACACACAGAGACACACAGAGACTGGGTCTGTACTCAATGGGGTTTAGCAGGATGAGGGGAGGAGGGGAATCTGTTTGAAACGTACAGAGGGGCCTGGGTAGAGTGGGGGGTGGAGAAGATGTTGAGGAGGGGCATGGACCCGAGGGCACAGCCTCAGTGGGAAGGCACTG
>NW_026867742.1:60000-116175 GCF_020745735.1 Hemiscyllium ocellatum
CTGGGAGGCAGCAGTGCTAACCACTGAGCCATGGTGCTGCCTCGTGGGTCAGGGCATTGCCATCGCGCAGTCACACTGTCCTTGTTTTGTCTGAAGTCAACATAAGGATACAGGAAAGCAGACCATTCAGCCCTTCTCGATCATTCCAGACAGCTGACCTTTGACCCCAGCCCCATGTTCCCGCTTGCTCCCCACTCCAGGGATTCCACCACCTGATCGTGGCTGAGGCGTTTCCCAATCCCATTCGTCTGCCTCCTCCCAGGAACACTCGATTCCCCGCGCCAAATCGAGAACCCACCTCCCTCTGACCTAAATGCCCTCAATTCCCAGAGACCCAGCAGCCTCCGGGTGAAGGAAGGGATACCAACGCCCACCCCGAGACTGTCCCCTTCCTCCACCACCTCCTCCCCACCCCGAGGAGGGGAAAAACCATCTCTCGGCAGCGACCCCTCCACAATCCTGTCCTCACGAGGTCCAATCCCGTTGACACAGCCTCCAGTCACAGTTCCCCTCCTGGAGCCCGTCTGGTGTAGGTATATCCTTCCCGAAACAACGTCCTGCACCCAGTACTCTAAGGGACCCTCGCAGCTGTCCAGAGAGGTCTTTATTCCTGTAATCCCATGCCCTTGCAATCTACAGGCCTTCCTCACTGCTTCCCGTTGCTGATAGTTCACCTCCCAGCTCCCAGCTCCTTTCCAGGATAACCCCAAGTGACCAGCATTTGTTGTGCGTCCCTAACTGCCCCCTCCCAGAGGTGAGCTGCAACCTGCGCAGTCAGTGTGGGGTTGCCTCCCACACAGTCCAAAGGTGAGGGTGGATCGGCCACGCGGCACGCAGGGTCACCAGGACAGGGTACGGGAATTGGGTTTGGGCGGGGAGCTCTTCGGAGGGTCGGCATGGACCCGATGGGCCGAATGGCCCGATTCCACGCTGGAGGGGCTTCGAGCGATTCGCAAGAGGGTGACTAGGTCATCACTATCCAGAGCTGCAGACTGCAAAACCGGCATGTGGGAACGTGCTTGCGATCTCAGCAACATGGGGACCCCCTCAGCTCCCCCGAAACACTCATTTCTGATAACACAGAAACAAAGTGTTAGAAATCTGAAAAGGGAGGGGGAGTGATTGACAGGGCTGGGACAATCTAAAGCACCAGACAAACTCAGCAGGGTTAGCACTGCGGCCTCTCAGCACCAGGGACCTGGGTTTGATTCCAGCCTCGGGTGACTGCCCGTGTGGAGTTTGCACATTCTCCCCGTGTCTGCGTGGGTTTCCTCCAGGTGCTCCGGTTTCCTCCCACAGTCCAAAGATGTGCAGGTTAGGGTGGATTGGCCGTGCTAAATTGTCCCATAGTGCCCAGGGATGTGCAGGTTAGGGTGGATTGGCCGTGCTAAATTGTCCCATAGTGCCCAGGGATGAGCAGGTTAGGATGGATTGGCCGTGCTAAATTGTCCCATAGTGCCCAGGGATGTACAGGTTAGGGTGGATTGGCCGTGCTAAATTGCCCCATAGTGCCCAGGGATGTGCAGGTTAGGGTGGATTGGCCGTGCTAAATTGTCCCATAGTGCCCAGGGATGAGCAGGTTAGGATGGATTGGCCGTGCTAAATTGTCCCATTGTGTCCAGGGATGTGCAGGTTAGGGTGGATTGGCCGTGCTAAATTGCCCCATAGTGTTCAGGGATGTGCAGGTTAGGGTGGATTGGCCATGCTAAATTGTCCCATAGTGCCCAGGGATGTGCAGGTTAGGGTGGATTGGCCGTGCTAAATTGTCCCATAGTGCCCAGGGATGCGCAGGTTAGGGTGGATTGGCCGTGCTAAATTGTCCCATAGTGCCCAGGGATGCGCAGGTTAGGGTGGATTGGCCGTGCTAAATTGTCCCATAGTGCCCAGGGATGCGCAGGTTAGGGTGGATTGGCCGTGCTAAATTGTCCCATAGTGCCCAGGGATGCGCAGGTTAGGGTGGATTGGCCGTGCTAAATTGTCCCATAGTGCCCAGGGATGTGCAGGTTAGGGCGGATTGGCCGTGCTAAATTGTCCCATTGTGCCCAGGGCTGTGCAGGTTAGGGTGGATTGGCCGTGCTAAATTGTCCCATAGTGCCCAGGGATGTGCAGGTTAGGGTGGATTGGCCGTGCTAAATTGTCCCATAGTGCCCAGGGATGTGCAGGTTAGGGTGGATTGGCCGTGCTAAATTGTCCCATAGTGCCCAGGGATGTGCAGGTTAGGGTGGATTGGCCGTGCTAAATTGTCCCATAGTGCCCAGGGATGTGCAGGTTAGGGTGGATTGGCCGTGCTAAATTGTCCCATAGTGCCCAGGGATGTGCAGGTTAGGGTGGATTGGCCGTGCTAAATTGTCCCATAGTGCCCAGGGATGAGCAGGTTAGGGTGGATTGGCCGTGCTAAATTGCCCAGAACGCCATGTACATTAATCAGAGGGAAAGGAGTGTGGGTGGGTTACTCTTTCTTTACTCAGCGAGTCGTGAGTTCATGGAATGCCCTGCCAGTAGCAGTGGTGGACTCTCCCTCTTTATGGGCATTTAAACGAGCATTGGATAGGCATATGGAGGATAGTGGGCTAGTGTAGGTTAGGTGGGCTTGGGTCGGCGCAACATCGAGGGCCGAAGGGCCTGTACTGCGCTGTATTTTTCTATGTTCTTTGTTCTTCGGCGGGTCGGTTTGGACTGGTTGGGCCAAAGGGCCTGTTTCCAACACTGTAGGGAATCTAATTTAATCAAACCGAGTTGAAGGCTTCAGGCAGATGATCTCCCGGGTCAGAACCGAGCACGCCCTCTCCAGGAGACGAGGCCTGGCTGAGTGAGACATCCCAGAGATATCGGTCAGCAGAGACTGCCCACCTGGGTGGGGGGCTCCATTTCCACGGAGGCTGATGGGATCACGGGCAAAGGAACCCACGGGCAAAGGAACCAAAACAAAACAGCCGGATGGGACTCTGCAGACACCAGGGTTCAGAGAGAGATAGCTTTCAGCCTGATATCCCTGTCGGGTGGGGCTCCCTCAGTTCACAGAAGGATGTGCTGGGAGGAACATTCTCTCAGCAGGTGAGGGCTCAGGGTTCGGGGAGGGGTGGGACTGAGCTGCAGCCGTATCCCTGCACCCCACATCGCCCCCTTTTAAGTGGGGAGGGGGGGGGAAAGAGGGGAGAAAGGACTGACGTTCCAAGCTCCCCTCTGAGCCTCTCACCTTCCCACCTCGGAAACGCATCAGCTGTTCCTTTGCTGTCGCCGAGTCCAACTTCTGGAGCTCCTGACCGAACAAGGCTCTCCAAGGGGTAATTAGGGATGGGTAACAAATAATTCCTGAAGAAGGGCTTATGCCCGAAACGTCAACTCCCCTGCTCCTTGGATGCTGCCCGACCTGCTGCGCTTTTCCAGCAACACATTTTCAGCTTGGGTAACAAATAACCCACCTCCCACGAACCAACGTCAAAATGAGCGTCTGCTTCCCAGCAGCCCCTGAGGCCTCTGTGTAGGTAGCGAGGGTGGGGTGGGGATGGTACTTACCTGGCCAGCCGGTCCGAGAGCAGAAAGTTCTGCTGAATGTTCTCCACCAGTGGGCCCTTCATCTCCTCCACCACCTTGAACACACGCTTGAAGTTATCGAACTGGACAGGGAGAGACACAGAGACGGAAGAGTGAGGCGCCACCACAACACCAGGGTTACAACACATGCCGTCACCTGGATCCCGTTACCCTGACCCCTCCCCCCCCCCCACACTGAGGACAGCATCAGCCCCGAGCTCCCCCACTCCCACTCCTTCACTACCAGACCGCACCGACACCAATCTGTACTGTCCCCAGGCCGTTCGGCCCCTCTGCTGCATGTTGACGTTACTGGTCGACACCCACCCCTTCATCTCACCTTCGCCCTCCCCTCAGGTGTTCAGCCAACTGTCCCTCTCGATATACCGAAGTCTCTCATCCAGCCCCCTCCGTGTGAGCAGATCCCACCTTTCCTGGGGAAGACACTTCTCCCGCATGGATTTACTGACTGATGGATATCAAGGCCTCAGTCACAGCTCCTCTACTGGGCCCTTTCGAAATTTTAACTACCTCCCTATCTCTGTAACCCCCTCCCTATCTCCGTCACCCCCTCCGGCCCCTACGCCCCCTCCCTATCTCTGTCACCCCCTCCGGCCCCTACGCCCCCTCCCTATCTCTATAACCCCCTCCAGCCCCCTACACCCCCTCCCTATCTCTATAACCCCCTCCAGCCCATACACCCCTTCCCTATTTCTGTAACCCCCTCCAGCCCCTACACCCCCTCCCTATCTCTGTAACCCCCTCCAGCCCCCTACACCCCCTCCCTGTCTCTATCACCTCTCCTTCTGGTACACGTTGACACACACAGGCCTCCTCTCGTCCCCCCAACATCTGTCACCGTAACACAGGGCCCGGGAGGTGGCTCCCGCGTCTCAGTCAGGTTTGGAGAGGTAGTAATCAGCTTCGAAGAGCTCGGCCAGGCCGTAAACAACATGACAAAGAAACGTTTGCGGTCAGAGAGAGCCCCAGCCAAACCAAGCGAGACAATTAAATTCATTTACGACTGTTGGAAAAATAAAGCCTCGATCCCATTAATCGTCTGGTGCGAGTAACGCTTCCAAGGGAGTGAGGAAGCTGGTCGAGAGGCCGTGCTGTTCCCTCACCTGTCTCCGACAACTCTTCAGAGTGATCCCCGTCTTTGCGCTGACATCGTCCAGATCCTTCTTGGTCCCCTTGGACAGTTTCTTACCCAGAACCTCCCGCACAAACGGCTCATCAAAGGTGTAATACCTGGCGAAGGAATGGCTTCCAATGCATCAGCCCGTTCTCCAAATGCACTTCCACTGGTGTGGCACAGGGTTAGATACAGAGTAAAGCTCCCTCTACACTGTCCCCCCATCAAACACTCCCCAGGACAGGGACAGCACGGGGTTAGATACAGGGTAAAACTCCCTCTACACTGTCCCCCCATCAAACACTCCCCAGCACAGGGACAGCACGGGGTTAGACACAGGGTAAAGCTCCCTCTACACTGTCCCCCCATCAAACACTCCCCAGCACAGGGACAGCACGGGGTTAGACACAGGGTAAAGCTACCTCCACACTGTCCCCCCATCAAACACTCTCCAGGACAGGGACAGCACGGGGTTAGATACAGGGTAAAGCTCCCTCTACACTGTCCCCCATCAAACACTCCCAGGGACAGGGACAGCACAGGGTTAGATTTGGGTAAAGCTTCCTCTACACTCTTCCCCCATCAAACACTCCCAGGACAGGGACAGCACGGGGTTAGAAGCTCCCTCTACACTGTCCCCCATCAAACATTCCCAGGACAGGGACAGCACAGGGTTAGATACAGAGTAAAGCTCCCTCTACACTGTCCAGGAAAGGGGCAGCACGGGGTTAGATACAGAGTAAAGCTCCCTCTACACTGTCCCCCATCAAACACTCCGCAGGACAGGGACAGCACGGGGTTAGATACAGAGTAAATCTCCCTCTACACTGTCCCCCTATCAAAGGCTCCCAGGACAGGGACAGCACGGGGTTAGATACAGAGTAAAGCTCCCTCTACACTGTCCCCCCATCAAACACTCCCCAGGACAGGGACAGCACAGGGTTAGATACAGAGTAAAGCTCCCTCTACACTCTCCCCCATCAAACACTCCCAGGACAGGGACAGCACGGGGTTAGACACAGAGTAAAGCTTCCTCTACACTGTCCCCCATCAAACACTCCCAGGACAGGGACAGCACGGGGTTAGACACAGAGTAAAGCTCCCTGTACCGTGTGGCCAACCACCCCCTTGGGGAGGATGGGATTGTCCCTGAGCTTACTTTTCGATGAGCAACGCCTGCATGGGCGGTGGGATCTGGAAGAGGAGCTGGTTGATCAGTTTGGGGGGGCTGTGCAGCAGGCGCTCTAACATCTGGAAGGCCCGATAATGGTCCATGGTGTCACTCTCCAGCACATCAGGCGTAGCCCCCGTCTGCTCCAAGATACCACTCGGGATCCGAATGCTGACAGCATCGCTGACTGGAACAGAAGGCAGTGACAGGTCAGGGGCAAACACAGAGAGTACAGGCCCTCCAACCCACCCAGTCTGCACCGAGCCTGAACACCCAGACTAGGCCAATCCCATCTCCCAGCACCTGTGCCTTAACTATAAATCCTGACTGTGGGAGCAGGCTGTTCAGCCCACCGGGTCTCTGCTGACTCTCCGAAGGGCAGCCCATCTTCACCCACTCCCCTACCCAATCCACCCTGACCTGCACACCCCTGGGCACTATGGGACAATTTAGCACGGCCAATCCACCCTAACCTGCACATCCCTGGGCACTATGGGACAATTTAGCAGGGCCAATCCACCCTAACCTGCACACCCCTGGGCACTATGGGACAATTTAGCACGGCCGATCCACCCTAACCTGCACATCCCTGGGCACTATGGGACAATTTAGCGCCGATCCACCCTAACCTGCACATCCCTGGGCACTATGGGACAATTTAGCATGGCCAATCCACCCTAACCTGCACATCCTTGGACTGTGGGAGGAAACCGGAGCACCTGGAGGAAACCCAAGCAGGCACGGGGAGAACGTGCAAACTCCACACAGTCAGTCACCTGAGGGTGGGTCCCCGCCACTGGGAGGCAGCAGTGCTAACCAACGAGCCGTGTTTCCTAACCCCTTCAATGTTACAAGGGTTTCTGCCTCTCTCACCCTCACAGGCAGTGAGCTCCCCATTGCCACTGCCCTCTGGGTGAAGGGAATTATCTCCTGTCCCCTCTGAACCGCCTGCCCCTTGCCTTTAATCTGTGCCCCTGATCATTCACCCACTACCAAAGGGAAAGTGCTACCCTGTCTTTGCCCCTCATTGTTATCACGTCTTAGCAGCTGTTTCTCTCGTGGACAATCCACCAGTTGGTCCCAATTTGCCGCAGTATTGACTCTGCCCGTTCTTGGGAACGTGGTTGTAAACAAAAGGTGCGGGAGAAACGCAGCAGGGTCAGGCAGAGAGAGAGAGAGAGAGAGAAAGACACACACACAGACAGGGAGTGTGACAGAGAGAGACACAGAGAGAGAGAGAGAGAGAGACACAGAGAGAGAAAGAGTGAGAGAGAGAGGGGACACAGAGAGAGAGAGAGAGAGAGAGGGGACACAGAGAGAGAGAGAGAGAGAGAGAGATGACACAGAGAGAGAGAGAGAGAGAGAGATGACACAGAGAGAGAGAGAGAGAGAGAGAGAGAGAGATGACACAGAGAGAGAGAGAGAGAGAGAGAGAGATGACACAGAGAGAGAGAGAGAGAGAGAGAGAGAGGACACAGAGAGAGAGAGAGAGAGAGAGAGAGAGAGAGAGAGAGGACACAGAGAGAGAGAGAGAGAGAGAGAGAGAGAGAGAGAGAGGACACAGAGAGAGAGAGAGAGAGAGAGAGGACACAGAGAGAGAGAGAGAGAGAGGACACAGAGAGAGAGAGAGAGAGAGAGAGAGAGAGAGAGGACACAGAGAGAGAGAGAGAGAGAGAGGACACAGAGAGAGAGAGAGAGAGAGAGGACACAGAGAGAGAGAGAGAGAGGACACAGAGAGAGAGAGAGAGAGAGGACAGAGAGAGAGAGAGAGAGAGGACAGAGAGAGAGAGAGAGAGAGAGGACAGAGAGAGAGAGAGAGAGAGAGAGAGGACAGAGAGAGAGAGAGAGAGAGAGAGGACACAGAGAGAGAGAGAGAGAGGACGAGAGAGAGAGAGAGAGGACAGAGAGAGAGAGAGAGAGAGAGAGACACACACAGACACAGAGAGAGAGTCACAGAGAGTGACACAGAGAGAGAGAGACAGACACACACACACACACAGACAGAGAGAGAGAGAGAGACACAGAGAGAGAGAGAGAGGGAGACACAGAGAGAGACAGAAAACATCGTGTCTGAGGAAGAATCATACTGGACTCAAGATGTTAACTTCCCTCCTCTTTCTCCATAGACGTTGCCAGACCCTGCTGCGTTTCTCCAGCACCCCTCTGTATTTCAGATTTCCGATACCCACAGCATTTTGCTTTTATCCAGGAATGGGCAAAGACTTTTCAAAGTTCAGGGCTTTATGCAGCACGTTAGTGTAACTGCCCCAGTCAGAAACTGGGAAGGTCCCTGATAGGTTGAGATGGATAGAACATTGAGGGGAGGCATGGAGAATAAAGTCCAGGCAGGGAACTGATAAGTTAAAGGAGAAATGGGGAGCCTGTGGAATTCACTGTCACAGAATGTTTTCAAGAAGGAGACAGATATAGTTCTTGGGGCTAAAAGCATCAAAGTGGGTAATCAGGGACAGGGTACTGAGTCAGATGATCAGCCATGATCGTAGTGAATGGGACAGCAGGCTGAAAGGGCCAAATGGCCTCCTCCCGCTCTTACATTCTGTGAATGGCCCATGTTGGTGGCTGTAACTGATTAGACATTGAAAGTGAAGCAGTGACCTCTCACATGGGTTCAGAGGTTGCCAGTCAGGCTTCCCAGTGAAAGGAGAGGGGGCAGCGAGACCCCACCCCCGCCATCCTTCCCACCACCCCCCCAGCTCTGTTCGCACTCAGCAGGTGGTCCATCACACTGCCCACTCCCCCTCGGTCCAGTACCTGAGTACCCGTCCAGCCAGAGCTGATACACGTCCTTATCGATCAGCGTCGTATTCCCCACAAAGACATCCAGTTCCACAGCCATAACTCGACAGCCTCCCCGCCACAGGCTGGACTCCGGCTGCTCCGATAACCGGCCCGGTTACCGCGTCCTCCTGCTCCGAGAGCCTGGCCCGGTTACCGCGTCCTCCTGCTCCGAGAGCCTGGCCCGGTTACCGCGTCCTCCTGCTCCGATAACCGGCCCAGTTACTGCGTCCTCCTGCTCCGATAACCGGCCCGGTTACTGCGTCCTCCTGCTCCGATAAACGGCCAGGTTACCGCGTCCTCCTGCTCCGATAACCGGCCCTGGTTACCGCGTCCTCCTGCTCCGAGAGCCTGGCCCGGTTACCGCGTCCTCCTGCTCAGATAAACGACCCGGTTACCGCGTCCTCCTGCTCCGATAACCGGCCCTGGTTACCGCGTCCTCCTGCTCCGATAACCGGCCCGGTTACCGCGTCCTCCTGCTCCGATAACCAGCCCGGGTTACCACCTCCTCTGGTAATGACCACCAAGACAACAGCCCACCCGAAATGCCACTAAGCTGCCTCACAGTAATGCTTCCTGATATCCGTTACAGAGGTAACCAGTACCCTCGCAGTCTTGTTCCTGAGGTTATCACCATTTACAGTAACGGTCAATAACCACTAAGCTGTTACTACAGTAACTAAAGGTGATGCCTGAAAAGGTTTTCAATCTGTAATTGTGGTTAATATGTTAATTAACAGCCCAGCTCCTACTGCTATAGGACCTCACTGCTCAGAAGCTGTCTCTATGGAAACCCCACCCCCAAACCTGTCTCTATGGAAACCAACACCCACCCCCAAAGCTGTCTCTATGGAAACCAACACCCCCCCAAACCTGTCTCTATGGAAACCCCACCCCCAAACCTGTCTCTATGGAAACCAACACCCCCCCAAACCTGTCTCTATGGAAACCAACACCCCCCCAAACCTGTCTCTATGGAAACCCCACCCCCAAACCTGTCTCTATGGAAACCAACACCCACCCCCAAAGCTGTCTCTATGGAAACCAACACCCCCCCAAACCTGTCTCTATGGAAACCCCACCCCCAAACCTGTCTCTATGGAAACCAACACCCCCCCAAACCTGTCTCTATGGAAACCCCACCCCCAAACCTGTCTCTATGGAAACCGACCCCACCCCACCCCCGCAGTAAAGGTTGCTGACTGTATTTGGGGGGGGGGGGGGTTACGGCTGTTCCTTGATCCCCGTAAAATTTCGCTGAAGGTTTTACCCCAAACACTAGGTCAGCGACAGCTTCCGGGTTAAAGGCCGACCAATCAGACCCCAGACAGGGAACATCCGGTTTAACTGCGTCATCGACGGGCCCCGTGCAGGCGCGGCACTGGAGGGGGCGGGGCTTATTGTCCAGCCGGCGGAGCAGGGACACGCCCCCTAACGTCACGGTTTCCCCACAAGGACAAAGGGTAACGCCCCTTATAGACAAGGTAACGCCCCCTGGAGACACGGTAACGCCCCCTGGAGACACGGGACCGCCCCCTGGAGACACGGGACCGCCCCCTGGAGACACGGGACCGCCCCCTGGAGACAGGTTAATGTCTCTCAGAGACCATCGTCCCTCACTCCCCCTCACCCCCCTCACTCACCCTCAGCCCCTCACTCACCCTCACCCCCCTCACTCACCCTCAGCCCCTCACTCACCCTCACCCCCCTCACTCACCCTCAGCCCCTCACTCACCCTCACCCCCCTCACTCACCCTCAGCCCCTCACTCACCCTCACCCCCCTCACTCACCCTCAGCCCCTCACTCACCCTCAACACCTCACTCACCCTCAACACCTCACTCTCCCTCACCCTCACTCACCCTCACTCCCCCTCAGCCCCTCACTCACCCTCAACCCCACCCTCACCCTCAATCACCCTCAGCCCCCACTCACCCCCTCACTCACCCTCAACCCCACCCTCACCCTCAATCACCCTCAGCCCCCACTCACCCTCACTCACCCTCAGCCCCTCACTCACCCTCAACCCCACCCTCACCCTCAATCACCCTCAGCCCCCACTCACCCTCACTCCCCCTCACCCCCCACTCACCCTCAACACCTCACTCTCCCTCACCCTCACTCACCCTCACTCCCCCTCACCCCAGCTGACGACCACCCCCCGAGGTGGTAACCCCAGGAGAGCCGTGGTTGCTGAGATGTTGAATGCTTCACAGACTGAGATGGAGAGATTTGTTTTTGAGCGTTGAAAAAAATATCAGGGGACGTGGCTGGATGCTCACCGGCCAGCCCTGCGGCTTCCCAGCGCCAGGGACCTGGGTTCGATCCCACCCTCGGGCGACTGTCTGTGTGGAGTTTGCACATTCTCCCCGTGTCTGCGTGGGTTTCCTCCGGGTGCTCCGGTTTCCTCCCACAGTCCAAAGATGTGCGGGTCAGGTGGATTGGCCATGCTAAATTGTCCCATAGTGCCCAGGGATGTGCAGGTTAGGGTGGATTGGCTGTGCTAAATTGTCGCTGAAAATGTGTTGCTGGTTAAAGCACAGCAGGTTAGGCAGCATCTCAGGAATAGGGAATTTGACGTTTCGAGCATAAGCCCTTCATCAGGAAGGCTTATGCTCGAAACGTCGAATTCCCTATTCCTGAGATGCTGCCTAACCTGCTGTGCTTTAACCAGCAACACATTTTCAGCTGTGATCTCCAGCATCTGCAGACCTCATTTTTTACTCGTGCTAAATTGTCCCATTGTGCCCAGGAATGTGCAGGTTAGGGTGGATTGGCCATGCTAAATTGCCTGTAGTGTTAGGTGAAGGGGTAAATGTAGGGGTATGGGTGGGTTGCGCTTTGGCGGGTCACTGTGGACTTGTTGGGCCGAAGGGCCTGTTTCCACACTGTAAGTAATCTAATCTACTGTGATCTTTTATCAACTGGCAATGCAGGATTGAGGGGCTGAATGGGCCTAACCTGTTCTGAATTCTTAAGGGATCAGGACACTATCGCAAGAATACCAAATCTCGCTGGGAACACCAATTTATATTATACAAAAAGACAATGCTAAACCATTTGCAGAAAGGTAGGATTTGGTACTCGTAATGTCTTCTCTTCAGGATTTGTATGAATTAGGAATTGTATTAATTAATATTAATTGTTTATTGATCTAGTAATGCATTAAAGTTCAAACATTTAGAGTCATAGAGACGTACAGCACGGAAACAGACCCTTCGGTCCAACCAGTCCATGCCGCCCCATAATCCCAAACTAAACTCATCCCCGCTGCCTGCTCCTGGCCCATCTCCCTCCAAACCCTTTCCTAACCATGTCCTTATCCAAACGTGTTTTAAATGTTGTAACTGTCCCCACAATCCACCGCTTCCCCAGGAAGGTCGTTCCACACACACACCACCCTCTGGGTGTCAAGAAAATCGCCTCCCGTGTCCTTTTTCAATTTGTCTCTTTCACTTCAATGATATACCCCTCGCCTTGAAATATCCCACCCTGGGGCAAAGGTGGTCTATCAATCACCCTCACCAGACAGTCTGTCACACCTCACCACCTCTGGGTCACTGTCACCTACCCGAGACCTTATACCCCCTCCCTATCTCTGTCACCTCCTCCAGCCCCTACACCCCCTCCCTATCTCTGTAACCCCTCCAGTCCCTACATCCCCTCCCTATCTCTGTAACCCCCTCCAGCCCCTACACCTCCTCCCTATCTCTGTCACCCCCTCCAGCCCCGACACCCCCTCCCTATCTCTGTAACCCCCTCCAGTCCCTACATCCCCTCCCTATCTCTGTAACCCCCTCCAGCCCCTACACCTCCTCCCTATCTCTCTAACCCCCTCCAGCCCCTACACCTCCTCCCTATCTCAGTAACCCCCTCCAGCCCCCTACACCCCCTCCCTATCTCTGTAACCCCCTCCAGTCCCTACATCCCCTCCCTATCTCTGTAACTCCCTCCAGCCCCTACACCCCCTCCCTATCTCTGTAACCCCCTCAGCCCCTACACCCCCTCCCTGTCTCTATCACCTCTCATTCGGGTACACTTTGACACACACATGCCTCCTCTCGTCCCCCCAACATCTGTCACTGTAACACAGGGCCCGGGAGGTGGCTCTCGCGTCTCAGTCAGGTTTGGAAAGTTAGTATTTGTGGGCGGCACGGTGGCACAGTGGTTAGCACTGCTGCCTCACAGCCCCAGAGACCTGGGTTCAATTCCTGACTCAGGCGACTGACTGTGTGGAGTTTGCACGTTCTCCCCGTGTCTGCGTGGGTTTCCTCCGGGTGCTCCAGTTTCCTCCCGCAGTCCAAAGATGTGCGGGTCAGGTGAATTGGCCATGCTAAATTGTCCCATAATAGTGTTAGGTAAGGGGTAAATGTAGGGGTCTGGGTGGGTTGCGCTTCGGCGGGTCGGTGTGGACTTGTTGGGCCGAAGGGCCTGTTTCCACACTGTAAGTAATCTAATCTAAGTAATCATCTTCGAAGATCTCGGCCAGGTTATCTCCCGGAAAGGTCGATCTGTGAACATCGGAGACCCCAAGCTGCATTTAAACAGCACCTTTCGCCTCCTCAGTGCCTCCCAGGCCTGCCCTCCTCGCAAACCCACCACCATTTGGTGCACAGCAGGATCCCACAGATGACAATGCAACACTGCCCCAGCTTGTGTCGTTTTTAATGCAATATGGGGCTCCAGGACGTCAGAATAGAGGGGGCGGGGGTGGGGAGGGGGGGGTTAGTTGACCCCCACCTCAGCATCCATGGGAGACACGTGCCTTGCAGTCTTTGAGAAGATGGAGATTTATATCCAATACTGAATCTGATTACCAAAGGGTGCTTCAGTGGTTAGCAGTGTTGCCCTTCCAGCCCCCAGGGACCCAGGTTCGATTCCACCCTCGGGTGACGACAGACAAGTGTGGAGTTTCCTCGTTCTCCCTGTGATTGTGTGGCGATTTCCCCCCCTCACCCCCATCGTCCAAAGACATGAAGGTTAGGGTGGACTGACCTCAGTAAATCGCCCCTTACTGTCCAGGGTGGATTGGCCACGCTAAATACTCGAGGGATGTGCAGGCTGGATGGGTTGGCCATGGGAAATGCAGGGTGATTGGGATGGGGTGGGTCTGGGTGGGACTGGATGGGCCGAACGGCCTGCTTCTACGCTGTCGGGACGCTGTGAAAGTACAGCAGACCAGGGTGGGTACAAAGTAGTGAAATATTCAGTCAGCCACCATCGTATTGAGTGGAGGGAGGGGCTGAACAGCCTCCTCTCACGCCTGTGTCCCTTCTGTCTTTGGGCTGTGTTGGGGGTGGGGGTGGGGTTTGGCGCTGGGAGGGTGTCTATGTGGGATCTTTGCACAGTCCCTCAGCGAGGGGCTGGCCCTGCAGTACCACCTGACTACCACTGTGTGTCACTGGCAGCCAACCATCAAGGCCAATCAGCCCCGTGGCTCCCTGCCAGCCCTTGCCAACCCAAGGTAAGGAGCGCCTTCCCAAACCCTCATGTTTGTACAAATTGTACTCTGCGTTGGCCACCTGGTTACAGAGAACGACAACACTCATGGAATAATGTGGTCAGTGCATTGAGTGGCCTGAGGAAGGGCTTATGGCCGAAACGTCGATTCTCCTGCTCCTTGGATGCTGCCTACTCTGCTGCGCTTTTCCAGCAACACATTTTTTCAGCTCTGATCTCCAGCATCTGCAGTCCTCACTTTTTCCCCTCAGTGCATTGAGTACAGGAGTTGGGAGGTCAGGTTGCGGCTGTACAGGACATTGGTTAGGCCACTGTTGGAATATCGCGTGCAGTTCTGGTCTCCTTCCTATCGGAAAGATGTTGTGAAACTTGAAAGGGTTCAGAAAAGATTTAAAAGGATGTTGGAGGGTTTGAGCTATAGGGAGGGGCTGAACAGGCTGGGGCTGTTCTCCCTGGAGCGTCGGAGGCTGAGGGGTGACCTTATAGAGGTTTATAAAATTACGAGGGGCATGGATAGGATAAATAGGCAAAGTCTTTTCCCTGGGGTGGGGGAGTCCAGAACTAGAGGGCATAGGTTTAGGGTGAGAGGGGAAAGACATGAAAGAGACCTAAGGGGCAACTTTTTCACACAGAGGGTGGTGCGTGTATGGAATGAGCTGCCAGAGGAAGTGGTGGAGGCTGGTACAATTGCAACATTTAAGAGGCATTTGGATGGGTATATGAATAGGAAGGGTTTGGAGGGATATGGGCCGGGTGCTGGCAGGTGGGACTAGATTGGGTTGGGATATCTGGTCAGCATGGACGGGTTGGGCCGAAGGGCCAATAAATGTAGGGGAATGGGTGGGTTGCGCTTCGGCGGGTCGGTGTGGACTTGTTGGGCCGAAGGGCCTGTTTCCACACTGTAAGTAATCTAATCTAGTCTGTTTCCGTGCTGTTTGACCCTATCTCGCCCCCCGCGTACACAGAATCTCGGTCTGGGGCCGGTCGTCTTTCAGGCAAGGGCTGGGGTTGGGGGCTTGACCCCAGCTACTACTCGGGGCGCGTTGTGTGTGTGTGTCCTCTGACCCTTGACCCAGTATCTGAAACCTCCTACACGTGCCGGAGTGTCCCTGAGTCAGCTCCCTCCTGCAGAACAGTGACTCCGCTGGAGATAAACAAATGCAGGAAGTTGACTCACATCAAGTCCAGTGATTCACTGGTTCTGAATTTGTTGCTCCATCCCAACATCCTGTCAGAATGAAAGAACTGTATTTTGCTCAGACTATCCCCTCTTATTCATTTCCCTGCTCTGACTAAAGTGCAAGAGATTCAAATTAATTTTTCAACGTCCTTCTCATTCCTGTCTCTCGACACGGCCCCTCAGTGCTGCAGCATCATCCAGGGTTAGATGGAGTACAGAATTTATCAATTGTAGAATTTCACAGCACAGAGGGAGGCCATTCAATCCATCACGTTTGTACCCGCTCCTGAAAGAGCTACCCAGTGAGTCCAGCTCTCCAACTGTTATCACTTTCACATTTATGAAAGACAGAATCCCCTCCCGCTCTAAATCCCACCTGAAAGTTAAAGCTCCCTCTACTCTTTTGAACTAAAGATAAACTGAAAAGAAAACTCCCTCTACACTGTCCCCCATCAAACACTCCCCAGGACAGGGACAGCACGGGGTTAGATACAGAGTAAAGCTCTCTCTACACTGTCCCTCATCAAACACTCCCCAGGTCAGGGACAGCACGGGGTTAGATACAGAGTAAAGCTCTCTCTACACTGTCCCCCATCAAACACTCCCCAGGTCAGGGACAGCACGGGGTTAGATACAGAGTAAAGCTCTCTCTACACTGTCCCTCATCAAATACTCCCCAGGACAGGGACAGCACGGGGTTAGATACAGAGTAAAGCTCCCTCTACACTGTCCCCCATCAAACACTCCCCAATTGGGCGACACAGCGCCAGAGACCCGGGTTCAATTCCCGACTCAGGCGACTGACTGTGTGGAGTTTGCACGTTCTCCCCGTGTCTGCGTGGGTTTCCTCCGGGTGCTCCGGTTTCCTCCCACAGTCCAAAGATGTGCGGGCCAGGTGAATTGGCCATGCTAAATTGCCCGGAGTGTTAGGTAAGGGGTAAATGTAGGGGAATGGGTCTGGGTGGGTTGCTCTTTGGCGGGTCAGTGCGGACTTGTTGGGCCGAAGGGCCTGTTTCCACACTGTAAGTAATCTAATCTAAAAAACACTCCCCAGGACAGGGGCAGCACGGGGTTAGATACAGAATAAAGCTCCCTCTACACTGTCCCTCATCAAATACTGCCCAGGACAGGGACAGCACGGGGTAGATACAGAATAAAGCTCCCTCTACACTGTCCCTCATCAAATACTGCCCAGGACAGGGACAGCACGGGGTTAGATACAGAGTAAAGCTCCCTCTACACTGTCCCTCATCAAATACTGCCCAGGACAGGGACAGCACGGGGTTAGATACAGAGTAAAGCTCCCTCTACACTGTCCCTCATCAAATACTGCCCAGGACAGGGACAGCACGGGGTTAGATACAGAGTAAAGCTCCCTCTACACTGTCCCCCATCAAACACTCCCCAGGACAGGGGCAGCACGGGGTTAGATACAGAGTAAAGCTCCCTCTACACTGTCCCTCATCAAATACTGCCCAGGACAGGGACAGCACGGGGTTAGATACAGAATAAAGCTCCCTCTACACTGTCCCTCATCAAATACTGCCCAGGACAGGGACAGCACGGGGTTAGATACAGAGTAAAGCTCCCTCTACACTGTCCCTCATCAAATACTGCCCAGGACAGGGACAGCACGGGGTTAGATACAGAGTAAAGCTCCCTCTACACTGTCCCTCATCAAATACTGCCCAGGACAGGGACAGCACGGGGTTAGATACAGAGTAAAGCTCCCTCTACACTGTCCCTCATCAAATACTGCCCAGGACAGGGACAGCACGGGGTTAGATACAGAGTAAAGCTCCCTCTACACTGTCCCTCATCAAACACTCCCCAGGACAGGGGCAGCACGGGGTTAGATACAGAGTAAAGCTCCCTCTACACTGTCCCTCATCAAACACTCCCCAGGACAGGGGCAGCACGGGTTAGATACAGAGTAAAGCTCCCTCTACACTGTCCCCCCATCAAACACTCCCCAGGACAGGGACAGCACGGGGTTAGATACAGAGTAAAGCTCTCTCTACACTGTCCCTCATCAAACACTCCCCAGGTCAGGGACAGCACGGGGTTAGATACAGAGTAAAGCTCTCTCTACACTGTCCCCCATCAAACACTCCCCAGGTCAGGGACAGCACGGGGTTAGATACAGAGTAAAGCTCTCTCTACACTGTCCCTCATCAAATACTCCCCAGGACAGGGACAGCACGGGGTTAGATACAGAGTAAAGCTCCCTCTACACTGTCCCCCATCAAACACTCCCCAATTGGGCGACACAGCGCCAGAGACCCGGGTTCAATTCCCGACTCAGGCGACTGACTGTGTGGAGTTTGCACGTTCTCCCCGTGTCTGCGTGGGTTTCCTCCGGGTGCTCCGGTTTCCTCCCACAGTCCAAAGATGTGCGGGCCAGGTGAATTGGCCATGCTAAATTGCCCGGAGTGTTAGGTAAGGGGTAAATGTAGGGGAATGGGTCTGGGTGGGTTGCTCTTTGGCGGGTCAGTGCGGACTTGTTGGGCCGAAGGGCCTGTTTCCACACTGTAAGTAATCTAATCTAAAAAACACTCCCCAGGACAGGGGCAGCACGGGGTTAGATACAGAATAAAGCTCCCTCTACACTGTCCCTCATCAAATACTGCCCAGGACAGGGACAGCACGGGGTTAGATACAGAATAAAGCTCTCTCTACACTGTCCCTCATCAAATACTGCCCAGGACAGGGACAGCACGGGGTTAGATACAGAGTAAAGCTCCCTCTACACTGTCCCCCATCAAACACTCCCCAGGACAGGGACAGCACGGGGTTAGATACAGAGTAAAGCTCCCTCTACACTGTCCCTCATCAAACACTGCCCAGGACAGGGACAGCACGGGGTTAGATACAGAGTTCATCAGGTTAGCTGGAAGTGTATCAATGCAGCAATATTTCTCTGGTCTTCATGAACCTTCGTGGCCTCGTCCTTAGTCCAACTCTTATCTTCCTCATCCTGGTTCCAAAATGGCCGACACCTTAAATCCTCATCTCTGTCCCAAAATGGCCGACACCTTATCCTGCAACTATGTGGCGCTGGAATGTTGTCCATTGTCAATGAAAGTGCAGTGTTGGATTACCCTGGCCTGCTGTAGGTCATTGCATGGGGATTGTAAAAGTAGGGGAGTCTTGGCATAACCTTACAGGCCTTCAGAGGAGATCACACCTGGAGGCCTCTCTGACGGATAGGCATCCTAACCTCAGAATTAGAATTAGAAGCATTTCTCACACCGTTCTCAGGAGTGTTTCATACCCCTGGATAGACAAAGCCAAGGAGGAATGAAATGTTACATTTCTACATTTGTGGATGGCATAAACGTTGGGGATCAGCATGGACTCGATGGGCTGACTGGCCTGCTTCTTCACTGTAGGGATTGCATGATTCTATTCTATGAGGGGACAGCGCAGAGGTTCCTGATCCCTGGAATAACGGGATTGTTCCAGGAGGAGAGGTTGACCATAGAATACAAGAGTCACACTCTCAACAAGGGGGGATGCAGGGAGGAGGCCCACCCACTCCCAGGCTGGGGCGGGTCTAGAACCAGGGGTGACACATGGTTGCAGGATAAGGTGTCGGCCATTTTGGGAAGGAGATGAGGAGGATAAGGGGTCGGCCATTTTGGGACAGTGACAAGAAGGATAAGGGGTCAGTCATTTTGGGAACGAGATGAGGAGGATAAGGGGTCGGCCATTTTGGGACAGTGACAAGAAGGGTAAGGGGTCGGCCATTTTGGGAACGAGATGAGGAGGATAAGGGGTCGGCCATTTTGGGACCGAGACGAGGAGGATAAGGGGTCGGCCATTTTGGGACAGAGATGAGGAGGATAAGGGGTCAGTCATTTTGGGAAGGAGATGAGGAGGATAAGCGGTCGGCCATTTTGGGACAGTGACAAGAAGGATAAGGGGTCAGTCATTTTGGGAACGAGATGAGGAGGATAAGGGGTCGGCCATTTTGGGACAGTGACAAGAATGATAAGGGGTCGGCCATTTTGGTAACAAGGTGAGGAGGATAAGGGGTCGGCCATTTTGGGATCAGGATAAAGAGGATAAGGGGTCGGCCATTTTGGGACCAGGATAAAGAGGATAAGGGGTCGGCCATTTTGGGACCAGGATGAGCAGGATAAGGGGTCGGCCATTTTGGGACTAGGATGAAGAGGATAAGGGGTCGGCCATTTTGGGACCAGGATGAGGAGGATAAGGGGTCGGCCATTTTGGGACCAGGATGAAGAGGATAAGGGGTCAGCCATTTTGAGACCAGGATGAGGAGGATAAGGGGTCGGCCATTTTGGGACCAGGATGAAGAGGATAAGGGGTTGGCCATTTTGGGACCAGGATGAGGAGGATAAGGGGTCGGCCATTTTGGGACTGCGATGTGGAGGAGTTTCTTCACTTGGTGGGTAGGGAACGTTTGCCCCAGGGGCCAGCAGAATCTCAGTCACTGAGAACGTTCAAGGCGGAGATCGGGGGGCGGGGAGTTGTTTTCCAGACATTAAAGGTAGGGAGGGACGGTGTCAAGGAAGAACATCAGACATAATCTCGATCGGATGGCGAAGGAGACCCAAGGGGCCGAGCGGCCTTTCCCTGCTCCCATTTTGTTGGGCATTTCTGTGAGGCGCGGCGCCCAGAAAGGCCTCAGATGGTACCTCCTTCCTCTCACTCGCCTCCCCTCACTCCGAACCGATCGGAAAACGCGGGAAGTGCGAGAGAGAAAGGGAAGAGAGAGTCGCGAGAGGAGGGAATCAGAAACGGAAACCCCAGAGATCGAGTGGGCAACAGTTTAATTTTCCGTCAACCAGCGGGTCATTAAGAACTGACAGCGCACGCCCTCACCACCGCACCCCCCCTCCCCTCCCCGCTCCCCCCCCCCCAGAGACCCACACAAAACCCGAAGTGTAAAAAATAAATTATACAAAAATACATCTCAGAATAAATAGTGAATGAGGGAAGTGGTGGCTGGGTCAGGGCAGGGGTCCCTGATCTTCCGTGGTGTGAGGGGTGGGAACGCCGTCCAGAATACAGCCACGGAGAGCGGGCAGTGGTAACCGAGGGCCCGTCCAGCAGAGATCGCCGCCCGGTGCTTCAGAAGTGACCCTCACCCACCATCCCCCCTCCCCCCACCCCCCCACACCTCACTCAAATGCACCTTTCCGAACCTTGGATCCCGAGGGAGGGAGGGGGGGGCAACTGAGAGGATGGGGGTGGGCGCTCCGATGTGGGGAGGGGCAGGGCTCTGGGGGGGTTGCTGAACCACCACCTCTCACACGGCCCCACCCTCGACATCTGGATCTCTCCGCCATCGCCTGGCTCCCTCCTTTCCTTCTATCCCACCACCCACCTTCCCCTCCTCCTCCCTCAAACCCCGCCCCCCCAACACACACTTCACAAATCTTCTTGGAACCACCCCCCTCCCCCCTCATTGGGCAGCCATTGCTAGGGGTCAGTTGGCAACCTTGAGGTCATGACCCCACCCCATGCCTAGGGTTAATGGCGGGGTGGGGGAAGAGGGGAGGTTAAGGTTGGTGGGTTAAAGGCTCCATGTCTCACAAGGAGGTCAGGGCTTTGGGAATGGGAAGAGGACGCCATTAATTCCTTGGTGTGGGAAGGGACTCCCCACCATCACCCTCCCCTGCCAAATTCCACCTCATCGTGCCCCATCCAGATGACCCTTGACCTTTCTATGACGATAAATTCCTCTCCCCCTCCCTGACACCGACCCCGCGGGTTGCCGGGCGCCTTAAAGGGTCACCAAGGTCGGCGAACTGAGCGAGTCGGACGATTGGTCGCCGCTGCTGCTGCCACGGCGATGGGCAGCAGAGCAAGGCTCCGGGGTCGTGTACAGGCCCGGGGCCTGGCCGGAGGGCCCGGCGGCAGGTTCCAGGTCGAAGACGGTGCCCGGGTAGGTGAAGGTCAGGCCGGTGGCAAAGGGAGTGCCCGAGGGGGTGCGCGCCAGGGTGGGGGTGTGCAGGGCCTCAGGCTCCGGCCCCTCCCGGCTGGAGGCGGGCTCGATGGCCACTCTCGGGGGCTTGGGCCTGCAAGAGCTGCCCGTCGCCCCGGCAACCAGGTCCCTTGGCCTCTCCGAACGAGCCTTGGCCATGCCAGATGTTGAGGGAGCCCGGGAGTCGTCCGGGAGTTTGCAGATGGGCTGGTGTGCTTCCAGGATGAATTCGAGTCTCTCCTTCTCCTTCTGCAAGTCAGCTATTTCCTTCTGTAGGCCCGACTTCACATCCTCCAGTTGGTCAGTTTCCTGTCAAAAGGGGGTCAACTCCATTGGTCCTCCCAAACGGAAATCAAGCAATAAGCATAGAGCCCCAGGACAGGGACAGCACGGGTTAGATACAGAGTAAAGCTCCCTTTACACTGTCGCCCATCAAACACTCCCCAGGACAGGAACAGCACAGGGTCAGATACAGAGTAAAGCTCCCTCTACACTGTCCCCCATCAAACACCCCCAGGACAGGGGCAGCACGGGGTTAGATACAGAGTAAAGCTCCCTCTACACTGTCCCCCCATCAAACACTCCCCAGGACAGGGACAGCACGGGGTTAGATACAGAGTAAAGCTCCCTCTACACTGTCCCCCATCAAACATCCCCAGGACAGGGACAGCACGGGGTTAGATACAGAGTAAAGCTCCCTCTACACTGTCCCCCATCAAACACCCCCAGCACAGGGACAGCACGGGGTTAGATACAGTGTAAAGCTCCCTCTACACTGTCCCAGGATTTGCTGTGACAGGGACGATTTTCTCACTGGCTCTCCCTTTCTCTCCTCTTCCTCTCCCTCTCCCCTCCCTCAGTCACTCTCTCTCTCCTCCCTCGTTCTCTCCCCCCCCTCCCTCTCCCTCAGTCTCTCCCTCTCCCCTCCCTCTCTCTCTCCATCTCCCTCGCCCTTCTCTTCTCCCCTCCCTCTCTCTCTCCCCCTCTCTCTCTCTCTCCCCCTCCCTCTCCCCTCCCTCTCTCTCCCTTGCCCCTTTCCTCTCTCTCTCCCTCTCTCTCTCTCCCCCTCTCTCCTCTCCTCTCCCAACTCCCGTCCCTCTCTCCCTCCGTCTCCCCTCCCTCTCTCTCTCCCTCTCTCTGAATCTGTCTCTCCCTCGCCCCTCTCCTCTCTCTCTCCCTCTCCCCTCCCTCCCTCTCTCCCCCGCTCCCTATCCCCTCCCTCTCTCTCCCACTCCCTATCCCCTCCCTCTCTCTCCCACTCCCTATCCCCTCCCTCTCTCTCCCACTCCCTATCCCCTCCCTCTCTCTCCCACTCCCTATCCCCTCCCTCTCTCTCTCTCCCTCGCCCCTCTCTCTCCTGCTCCCTATCCCCTCCCTTTCTCTCTCTCCCGCTCCCTATCCCCTCCCCCTCTCTCTCCCGCTCCCTATCCCCTCCCCCTCTCTCTCCCGCTCCCTATCCCCTCCCCCTCTCTCTCCCGCTCCCTATCCCCTCCCCCTCTCTCTCCCGCTCCCTATCCCCTCCCCCTCTCTCTCCCGCTCCCTATCCCCTCCCCCTCTCTCTCCCGCTCCCTATCCCCTCCCTCTCTCTCCCGCTCCCTATCCCCTCCCTCTCTCTCCCGCTCCCTATCCCCTCCCTCTCTCTCCCGCTCCCTATCCCCTCGCCCCTCTCTCTCCCGCTCCCTATCCCCTCCCCCTCTCTCTCCCGCTCCCTATCCCCTCCCCCTCTCTCTCCCGCTCCCTATCCCTCCCTCTCTCTCTCTCTCCCCCCATCGCCTCTCTCCCCTCCCTCTCTCTCTCTCCCTCGCCCCTCTCCCCTCCCTCTCTCTCTCACATTCCCTATGCCCTCCCTCCCTCTCTCTCCCGTTCCCTATCCCCTCCCTCTCTCTCGCGCTCCCTATCCCTCCCTCTCTCTCTCTCTCTCTCTCCCCCCCTCGCCCCTCTCCCCTCCCTCTCTCTCTCCCCCCCCTCGCCCCTCTCCCCTCCCACTCTCTCTCCCTCGCCCCTCACCCCTCCCTCTCCCTCGCCCCTCTCCCCTCCCTCTCCCTCTCCCTCTCCTCGCTCCCTCACTCTCCCTCTCCCCTCCCCTCGCTCCCTCCCTCTCCCCTCGCTCCCTCCCTCTCCCCTCGCTCCCTCCCTCTCCCCTCCCCTCCCCTCGCTCCCTCCCTCACCCTCTCCCCTCCCCTCACTCCCTCCCTCTCCCTCTCCCTCTCCCTCTCCCCTCCCTCTCCCTCTCCCTCTCCCTTCCCCTCGCTCCCTCCCTCTCCCTCTCCCTCTCCCTCTCCCCTCCCTCTCCCCTCCCCTCGCTCCCTCCCCTCCCTCTCTCTCTCCCTCTCCCTGTCCCCCTCCCCTCCCTCTCCCCCTCCCCTGCGCCTGTAGCCCTCGGTCTCTCTCTGACACAGACACACTCACTGTCTGTAGCCTGTCGGTCAGCTCTCTCCGACGATTCCGGCACTTGGCTGCTGCCACTTTGTTCCTCTCTCTCCGAAGTTTCCTCCTCTCTTCCTCCTCCGGGGAGAGCTGGAAATGATCACAGCGCAGGCATCAATAACAGACACACACACACACATCGCCCCCCCCCCCCCCCCCCCCCCCCGCAAGCAGAGGCGAGCAAGGGGCTCAGTGAGCAGTGCACTCCCTTCACCACCAAATCTCACAGGGACAAGACCAAATCAGAAACCTCCAACACTCCCAGGGTCAGTGCTGAGGGAGTGCCACACTGTCGGAGGGTCAGTGCTGAGGGAGTGGGCACTGTCGGAGGGTCAGTGCTGAGGGAGTGGGCACTGTCGGAGGATCAGTGCTGAGGGAGTGGGCACTGTCGGAGGGTCAGTGCTGAGGGAGTGGGCACTGTTGGAGGATCAGTGCTGAGGGTGTGCCACACTGTCGGAGGGTCAGTGCTGAGGGAGTGGGCACTGTCGGAGGGACAGTGCTGAGGGAGTGGGCACTGTCGGAGGGTCAGTGCTGAGGGAGTGGGCACTGTCGGAGGGTCAATGTTGAGGGAGTGGGCACTGTCGGAGGGTCAATGCTGAGGGAGTGCCGCACTGTCGGAGGGTCAGTGCTGAGGGAGTGGGTACTGTTGGAGGGTCAGTGCTGAGGGAGTGGGCACTGTCGGAGGGTCAGTGCTGAGGGAGTGGGCACTGTCGGAGGGTCAGTGCTGAGGGAGTGCCGCACTATCGGAGGGTCAGTGCTGAGGGAGTGGGCACTGTCGGAGGGTCAGTGCTGAGGGAGTTGGCACTGTCGGAGGGTCAGTGCTGAGGGAGTGGGTACTGTCGGAGGGTCAGTGCTGAGGGATTGGGCACTGTCGGAGGGTCAGTGCTGAGGGAGTGGGTACTGTTGGAGGGTCAGTGCTGAGGGAGTGGGTAGTGTCGGAGGGTCAGTGCTGAGGGATTGGGCACTGTCGGAGGGTCAGTGTTGAGGGAGTGGGCACTGTCGGAGGGTCAGTGCTGAGGGAGCGGGCACTGTCGGTGGTTGAGAGACAGCCTTTATTGGAGGTTTCCAGAAACGTGGGGTATAAATATGGTTAATGGGGGTCCGAGGATGGGAGATTCCGAGACTAAAGTGAGAGGTTTTAAAAAGTCGTGGGGGCAAATTATTTTACACAGAGGGTTTGGAAATGAACCTCCTGAGGAAGGGCTTGGCGTGGGCACGGTTACATTTCAACGACTGAGATAAGTATGTGAACATGCCATGTTTGGAGGGACGTGGGCTAGGAGAAGGCAGGTGAAGGGGAGTTTAGTTTGAGGTGAGATTCAGCACGGACTGGTTGTTCCCCTGCCTTGTGAGTTCAGGACCAGGGGTCACAGTTTAACGCGAGGAAACTGTTTAGGACCGAGACGAGGGGAAACCTCTTCCCCACCCACCTCCCCCAGACCGTGGTGAGTCTGTAGGATTGTCTGCCACAGGAGGTCAAAATATTGAATGGTTTCAAGGAGATAGATCGACTCTGTGGGGCCCGAGTGATGGGAGACCGGCCAGGGATGATAGTGATTGGCCGAACAGGCTCAAATGGCCAAACAGCCCACTCCTGCTCCAGGTTTCTCAGTTTCTATGTCTGAGCGGAACCACCTCAGAGATCTGTCAGAGCCGGTCAGCTGGAGGGGATTTCAGTGGATCCCGGGATGGTGGGGCGAAGCTCAGAGGGGGATGGTCATTTAGTTCACAAATTCATCGAGGGTTAAATGACTCTCCAGCAGTGCCCACTCCCTCAGCACTGACCCTCCGACAGTGCCCACTCCCTCAGCACTGACCCTCCGACAGTGCCCACTCCCTCAGCACTGACCCTCCGACAGTGCCCTCTCCCTCAGCACTGACCCTCCGACAGTGCCCACTCCCTCAGCACTGACCCTCCGACAGTGCCCTCTCCCTCAGCACTGACCCTCCGACAGTACCCACTCCCTCAGCACTGACCCTCCGACAGTGCCCGCTCCCTCAGCACTGATCCTCCAACAGTGCCCGCTCCCTCAGCACTGACCCTCCGACAGTGCCCTCTCCCTCAGCACTGACCCTCCGACAGTGCCCTCTCCCTCAGCACTGACTCTCCGACAGTGCCCACTGTGTCAGCACTGACCCTCTGACAGTGCCCGCTCCCTCAGCGCTGACCCTCCTACAATGCCCGCTCCCTCAGCACTGACCCTCCGACCGTGCGGCGCTCCCTCAGCACTGACCCTCCGACAGTGCGGCGCTCCCTCAGCACTGACCCTCCGACAGTGCCAACTCCCTCAGCACTGACCCTCCGACAGTGCCAACTCCCTCAGCACTGACCCTCCGACATTGCCCACTCCCTCAGCACTGACCCTCCGACAGTGCCCGCACCCTCAGCACTGACCCTCCGACAGTGCCAACTCCCTCAGCACTGACCCTCCGACAGTGCCCACTCCCTCAGCACTGACCCTCCGACAGTGCCCACTCCCTCAGCACTGACCCTCTGACAGTGCCCACTGTGTCAGCACTGACCCTCTGACATTGCCTACTCCCTCAGCGCTGACCCTCCGACAATGCCCGCTCCCTCAGCACTGACCCTCCGACAATGCGGCGCTCCCTCATCACTGACACTCCGACAGTGCGGCGCTCCCTCAGCACTGACCCTCCGACAGTGCCCGCACCCTCAGCACTGACCCTCCGACAGTGCCCGCACCCTCAGCACTGACCCTCCGACAGTGCCCACTCCCTCAGCACTGACCCTCCGACAGTGCCCTCTCCCTCAGCACTGACCCTCTGACAGTGCCCGCACCCTCAGCACTGACCCTCCGACAGTGCCCACTCCCTCAGCACTGACCCTCCGACAGTGCCCTCTCCCTCAGCACTGACCCTCCGACAGTGCCTGCTGTCTCAGCACTGACCCTCTGACAGTGCCCGCTGTCTCAGAACTGACCCTCCGACAGTGCAGCACTGACCCGCCGACAGTGCCCACTGTGTCAGCACTGACCCTCTGACATTGCCCACTCCCTCAGCCCTGACCCTCCGACAGTGCCCGCTCCCTCAGCACTGACCCTCCGACAGTGCAGCACTCCCTCAGCACTGACCCTCCGACAGTGCCCACTCCCTCAGCACTGACCCTCCGACAGTGCCCACTCCCTCAGCACTGACCCTCCGACAGTGCCCGCTGTCTCAGCACTGACCCTCCGACAGTGCCCGCTGTCTCAGAACTGACCCTCCGACAGTGCCCACTGTGTCAGCACTGACCCTCTGACATTGCCCACTCCCTCAGCACTGACCCTCCGACAGTGCCCACTCCCTCAGCACTGACCCTCCGACAGTGTCCACTCCCTCAGCCCTGACCCTCCGACAGTGCGGCGCTCCCTCAGAGCTGACCCCCCGACAGTGCAGCACTCCCTCAGCACTGACCCTCCGACAGTGCGGCACTCCCTCAGTACTGACCCTCCGACAGTGCAGCACACCCTCAGCGCTGACCCTCCGACAGTGCAGCACTCCCTCAGTACTGACCCTCCGACAGTGCGGCGCTCCCTCAGCACTGACCCTCCGACAGTGCGGCGCTCCCTCAGCCCTGACCCTCCGACAGTGCCCACTCCCTCAGCACTGACCCTCCGACAGTGCGGCACTCCCTCAGTACTGACCCTCCGACAGTGCAGCACACCCTCAGCGCTGACCCTCCGACAGTGCAGCACTCCCTCAGTACTGACCCTCCGACAGTGCGGCGCTCCCTCAGCACTGACCCTCCGACAGTGCGGCGCTCCCTCAGCCCTGACCCTCCGACAGTGCCCACTCCCTCAGCACTGACCCTCCGACAGTGCCCGCTCCCTCAGCCCTGACCCTCCGACAGTGCAGCTCTCCCTCAGAACTGACCCTCCGACAGTGCAGCACTCCCTCAGTACTGACCCTCCGACAGTGCGGCACTCCCTCAGCACTGACCCTCCGACAGTGCGGCACTCCCTCAGTACTGACCCTCCGACAGTGCGGCACTCCCTCAGCACTGACCCTCCAACAGTGCGGCACTCCCTCAGCACTGACCCTCCGACAGTGCGGCACTCCCTCAGTACTGACCCTCCGACAGTGCGGCACTCCCTCAGTACTGACCCTCCGACAGTGCGGCACTCCCTCAGCACTGACCCTCCAACAGTGCGGCACTCCCTCAGCGCTGTTCAGCCTTGTTCCCAAACGTTCAATACCTGGCAACATCCCGATAAATCTCTGTGGTGGGATTCTGTCAGATCCACACAGCAAACCCCCCCACCCCATTTCCACATTCTACGAAACTCCTGTGAAGAAGGCGCGAATCGATCCAGTCCCTCTGCATCCATCAGTGATACCACCAGGAATAAGTCTTCTTTATTCTCCCTCAACAGCCAGATTATGCTTCCTCAAATAAGGAGACGCTGGAGGGTGGGTTGTGAGGGGGGAGTTGCTGAGTCTGTGTGTGGATTGGGCTTGAGGGTGGGGGTGGGAGGGTGGGTGGTGGTGACTTTAAGGAACAGGATATGCCAGTCAGAACTGAGCGTGAGTCAGGCAAGAGCTATGAGTGACTCACCCGCTCAGCACTGGGCCAGCAAGACACGTGCTCAGCCGCAGGAAATAATTCCAATCTTCAGCCAGCTTCGTGCCCTGGAAAGAGCTCTGACTCACCGCCTCTCATCCCTGGGTTTAAGGCAGGTCGGCCCACAGTTTTCCAGAGCAAAGATAAAACCCCTCGATTGAGAGAGAGAGAGAGCAAGCCTTTCGAGAGGGTGGCTCAGTGGTTAGGGCTGCTGCCTAACAGTGTTAGAGAGGAGAAAGTGAGGTCTGCAGATGCTGGAGTATCAGAGCTGAAAATGTGTTGCTGGAAAAGCGCAGCAGGTCAGGCAGCATCCAACGAACTGCCTCACCTGCTGCGCTTTTACAGCAACACATTTTCAGCTCTAACAGTGTTAGAGACCCAAGTTTGATCCCTCCCTCGGGCGACTGTCTGTGTGGAGTTTGCACGTTCTCCCCTTGTCCGTGTGGGGTTTCCTCCGGGTGCTCCAGTTTCCTCCCACAGTCCAAAGATGTGCAGGTTAGGGTGGATTGGCCGTGCTAAATTGTCCCATAGTGCCCAGGGATGTGCAGGTTAGGGTGGATTGGCCGTGCTAAATTGTCCCATAGTGCCCAGGGATGTGCAGGTTAGGGTGGATTGACCATGCTAAATTGTCCCATAGTGCCCAGGGATGTGCAGGTTAGGGTGGATTGGCCGTGCTAAATTGTCCCATAGTGCCCAGGGATGTGCAGAGAGGGGGAGAGAGACAGACAGACAGACAGAGAGCATTGTACAATGTGGGATTGTAGGTATTGGGGAGTCCTGGAGTCATACCGCTCAGGAGCAGACTCTGTGGTCCAACTGGTCAATGCCGGCCAAGTTTCCCAAACTAACCTCGTCCCATTTAAACACTTGCCCCTTTTCCCTGTAAACCCTTCCTATCCATGTACCCACCCAGATGCCTTTTAAATGCTGTCATTGTACTGCATCTGCCATAGGGTCATCCAGCATGGAAACAGGCCCTTCGGCCCAACCAGTCCATGCTGACCATAATCTCAAATTAAACCTGTCTTACCTACCTGCTCCTGGTCCCAATCCCCCCCCAAACCCTTTCCTACTCGTGTACTCAATGTCTTTTAAACATTGTACCTGCATCTTGGCATTTCATTCCACATACAACCACCCTCTGTGCGAGAAAGTTGCCCTCTCACCTTTAACCTATACCCTTTGGTTTTGGACTGCCCCCACCCGAGGGAAAAGCCTTTTGCCGTTCACCCTGTGGATGCTCTGCCCAGGGGGACGGTGCAGACCCGAATGGGCCGAGTGGCCTCTGGCTGCACCTGCAGACAGTCCGGGAGGTTTCCCAGCCCGTGGAGCGAGTGTTCTGCCAGCGAGGCTGCCTGTTCCCAACACAGCACATGTCTGGCTGTCTTCCTCACACCCAGCCCCAACATCTGTTTCTCATGGAGTCTGTGCAGCTGCTGGCTGGGAATCAGACAGACGGGAAGGTGGGAAAAGGCAGACACAGGACCCAGCCAGTTTAAACCCTGTGCCAGGCCGGGCCCTGCCAATGACTGTTCCATCTCTCTCTCTCTCTCTCTCTCTCTCTCTCTCTGTCTCTCTCTCACTCTCTGTGTCACTCCCTCTCTCTCTCTTGCTCTCTCCCACTCTCTTTCTCTCTATCTCCCTCTCTCTCTCCCCCTCTCTCTCTCTCTCCCTCTCTCTTTCTCTCTGTCTCTGTCTCTCTCACTCTCTGTGTCTCTCCCTCTCCGTCTCTGTATATAAATCACCGCAAACCCCTCGATTAGATTCCAGTCTGTAACTCACTCCCGGGTATCTGTTATTCTGTATGTTAACCCCACCGGACCTCTCGATTAGATTCCGGTCTGTAACTCACTCCCGGGGATCTGTTATTCTGTATATTAACCCCACCGGACCTCTCGATTAGATTCCAGTCTGTAACTCACTCCCAGGGATCTGTTATTCTGTATATTAACCCCACCGGACCCCTCGATTAGATTCCAGTCTGTAACTCACTCCCAGGGATCTGTTATTCTGTATATAAACCACCCCGAACCCCTCGATTAAATTCCAGTCTGTAACTCACTCCTGGGGATCTGTTATTCTGTATATTAACCCCACCGGACCCCTCGATTAGATTCCAGTCTGTAGCTCCCTCTCGGGTATCTGTTATTCTGTATATAAACCATCCTGAACCCCTCGATTAGATTCCAGTCTGTAACTCACTCCCGGGGATCTATTATTCTGTATATAAACCACCCCGAACCCCTCGATTAGATTCCAGTCTGTAACTCCCTCTCGGGTATCTGTTATTCTGTATATAAACCATCCCGAACCCCTCGATTAGATTCCTGTCTGTAACTCACTCCCGGGTATCTGTTATTCTGTGTATAAACCACCCCAAACCCCTCGATTAGATTCCAGAGCCCTATACATGGGTCTGCAGTTGCTAATGGTCTCCAAGGAGCATGTGAATATTTATTGGAATCCCCAGGATGTATGTTAGTAAGTTGATGGGGTCCCTGGGAGTGGAGAGTATATCAGTATTTACAGGGGGTCCCTGGGGGAGGGAGGAGTGTGTCAGTATTTACAGGGGGAGGGGGGAGTGTGTCAGTGTTTACAGGAGGGGAGGGGGGAGTGTGTCAGTGTTTACGGGGGGGGAAGTGTGTCAGTGTTTACAGGGGGGAGGGGGGAGTGTGTCAGTGTTTACAGGGGGAGGGGAAGTGTGTCAGTGTTTACAGGGGGGAGGGGGAGTGTGTCAGTGTTTACAGGGTGAGGGGGGAGTGTGTCAGTGTTTACAGGGGGGAGTGTGTCAGTGTTTACGGGGGGAGGGGGGAGTGTGTCAGTGTTTACACAGGGAGGGGGAGTGTGTCAGTGTTTACAGGGGGGAGGGGGAGTGTGTCAGTGTTTACAGGGGGAGGGGAAGTGTGTCAGTGTTTACAGGGTGAGGGGGGAGTGTGTCAGTGTTTACAGGGGGGAGGGGGGAGTGTGTCAGTGTTTACACAGGGAGGGGGAGTGTGTCAGTGTTTACAGGGGGGAGGGGGGAGTGTGTCAGTGTTTACAGGGTGAGGGGGGAGTGTGTCAGTGTTTACAGGGGGGAGTGTGTCAGTGTTTACAGGGGGGAGGGGGGAGTGTGTCAGTGTTTACAGGGGGGAGTGTGTCAGTGTTTACAGGGGGGAGGGGGAGTGTGTCAGTGTTTACGGGGGGAGGGGGGAGTGTGTCAGTGTTTACAGGGGGAGGGGGGAGTGTATCATTGTTTACAGGAGGAAGGGGGGAGTGTGTCAGTATTTACAGGGGGAGGGGGGAGTGTGTCAGTGTTTATGGGGGGGAGTGTGTCAGTATTTATAGGGGAGGGGGGAGTGTGTCAGTGTTTACAGGGGGGAGGGGGGAGTGTGTCAGTGTTTCCAGGGGGGAGGGGGGAGTGTGTCAGTGTTTATGGGGGGGAGTGTGTCAGTATTTATAGGGGAGGGGGGAGTGTGTCAGTGTTTACAGGGGGAGGGGGGAGTGTGTCAGTGTTTACAGGGGGGAGGGGGGAGTGTGTCAGTGTTTCCAGGGGGGAAGAGGAGTGTGTCAGTATTTACAGGGTGAGAGGGGAGTGTGTCAGTGTTTACAGGGAGTCCCCGGGTGGGGGTGTGTCAGTGTTTACAGGGAGTCCCCGGGTGGGGGTGTGTCAGTGTTTACAGGGAGTCCCCGGGTGGGGGTGTGTCAGTGTTTACAGGGGGTCCCCTGGGTGGGGGTGTGTCAGTAATTTGCAGGCTATGCACTTGTACTGTGTCCCCTCAGCTGCTGTAGGATGATGCTGTGTCAGTGATAAACTTTGTCGAAGTGCATTGTAAATGACTTATACTTCTTTACTCGAACCTGCCCTCATATCACTCAAATCTCGAAAAGCTCTGTCACTCAACTCGGGGGGGTGAGGGAACACTCCCCACTTGCCCCTGGATGGGGGCAGCTCCAACTACACTCGAGAAGCTCGATACCGTCCAGGGACAAAGCAGCCCCCGCTCGATGGGAACCACATCCTCCCTCCCCCCCACCGATGCTCAGGGTGTACCAGCTACAAGACACACTGCAGCAACTCACCAAAGACCCTCAGGCAGCACCTTCCAAACCCATGGCCACTTCCATCTGGAAGGACAAGGGGCAGCAGATACAGGGGACCCCATTCCTCTTGTAAAGATTCCCCTCTGAGCTATTCCCCACGCTGACCTTGGAGATACATCAGCCGTTCCTTCAGTGCGGCTGGGTCAGAATCCTGGAACTCCCCTCCCCCCTAACAGCGCTGTGTGGGTCTAACCCACAGCACACAGACTGAAGCTGCTCACCAACACCGGGGGGGGGGGCAATTAAGGACAGGAGAAAGAAATGACTGAACATCGCAGTGCAGGGAACATGAACGATTCTTAGACAGCACCTTCCAAATCCATGAGAACTTCCACCCGGAAGGACAAGGGGCAGCAGCAGGTACTTGGGAACACCCCACCCTCTGCAAATTCCCCACTCCCCATCCCGATTTGGAAATCTATCGGCCGTTCCTTCAGTGCCGCTGGGTCAGAATCCTGGGATTCCCTCCCTCAGGGGCTGACCCACAGCACACGGACTGCAGCGGTTCAAGATGGCCGCTCACCCGCCCCCACCCCACCTTCTGAAGGGCGGGCAATTAGGGACAGGGCACTCAATGCTCTTCAGCCCAAGGCCCACAAATGAATGAAAACAAAAGGAAAATCTTGGCCAACCTACCTCCTCCTCTTTCTGTCTCCTCCCACCGAGGGGGGGCGCGAAGGACCTGATCACCCCTGCCCGCGGCCCACCCAGGGCAGAGCCCATGGCCAGGGGCGGGTATGGATAGGGTCGGGGTTCGAGGCTGGACGTCGAGGGTGTGATCACCGTGGGCTGCACCATCCACTGCAGGTCCTGACTGCTGGTGATGGTGGTGAGAGACGGTGCTGCGGTGCCCATGCCCCCCTGGGCTAGGCCGTATTTCTGACAGGGAGGGGGAGGGGAGAAGGGGAAGCGGGGTTAAAAGACGTCAATGCCCAGTTTCACCCCCACCATTCCCCCCTGCCCCGGCCTCTGCCCGCGGGAGCGAATTCTCCCCACCCCTCACCCAAGAGAGACAGCTTTCTCCTGCTTGGATTAATGATCTGTATCGGTCTCCCCAGCCAACCATCTCCACTGGGACCAGGAAGATGGTCTGGGTGTGGCCACCTTCCATGGATGCCCTGCTCCATCATGTTACAGATCTCCAGCACCCGTCACTCCCAGAGTGAAGGTAATGGGTCTATTTCTATCGCCCATGAAGGGACTTCCCAGGATTGGGCTCTTTACCACAGCACGCTCATGTGTTAGACTGCACGGAGTGTAGCAGCCAGCATGTGGAAAGCAAGCTCACACGTACACACACCACGTACACACACACCACGTACACACACACAGCACGTACACACAGCACGTACACACACACACACACACACACACACCACGTACACACACACAGCACGTACACACACACACCACGTACACACACACACCACGTACACACACACACACACACCACGTACACACACACAGCACGTACACACACACCACGTACACGCACACCACGTACACGCACACACCACGTACACACACACACACACACACCACGTACACACACACACAGCAAGTACACACACACACACCACGTACACACACACACACACCACGTACACACACACACACACACACAGCAAGTACACACACACACACACCACGTACACACACACACACACCCGCACACAGCACATACACAGCACGCGCACACATACACAGTACATATACACACGCACACAGCATGTACACACACAGCACGCGCACACATACACAGCACATATACACACACACACAGCACGTACGCACACACACCGCACGCACACACGTGCGCACACACACCGATCTTACACTGACTGTCAGCACGCAATATTCCAACAGTGGCCTAACCAATGTCCTGTACAGCCGCAACATGACCTCCCAACTCCTGTACTCAATACTCTGACCAATAAAGGAAAGCATACCAAACGCCACCTTCACTATCCTATCTACCTGCGACTCCACTTTCAAGGAGCTATGAACCTGCACTCCAAGGTCTCTTTGTTCAGCAACACTCCCTAGGACCTTACCATTAAGTGTATAAGTCCTGCTAAGATTCACTTTCCCAAAATGCAGCACCCCACATTTATCTGAATTAAACTCCATCTGCCACTTCTCAGCCAATACCTCTGGTCTCCTTCCTATCGGAAAGATGTTGTGAAACTTGAAAGGGTTCAGAAAAGATTTACAAGGATGTTGCCAGGGTTGGAGGATCTGAGCTACAGGGAGAGGCTGAACAGGCTGGGGCTGTTTTCCCTGGAGCGTCGGAGGCTGAGGGGTGATCTTATAGAGGTTTACAAAATTATGAGGGACATGGATAGGGTAAATAGGCAAAGTCTTTTCCCTGGGGTCAGGGAGTCCAGAACGAGAGGGCATAGGTTTAGGGTGAGAGGGGAAAGATATAAAAGGGACCCAAGGGGCAATTTTTCACACAGAGGGTGGTGCGTGTATGGAATGAGCTGCCAGAGGATGTGGTGGAGGCTGGTATAATTGCAACATTTAAGAGGCATTTGGATGGGTATATGAATAGGAAGGGTTTGGAGGAATATGGGCTGGTACATGGGACTAGATTAGATTAGGTTCCCTACAGTGTGGAAACAGGCCCTTCGGCCCAACAAGTTCACATCGACCCTCCGAAGAATCATCCACCCAGACCCATTTCCCTCTGACTAACGCACCTAACACTATGGGCAATTTAGCACGACCAATCCACCCTGAACTGCACATCTTTGGACTGTGAGTGGAAACCCTCGCAGACACAGGGAGAATGTGCAAACTCCACACAGACAGTCACCCGAGGCTGGAATCAAACCTGGGACCATGGTGCTGTGAGGCAGCAGTGCTAACCACTGAGCCACCATGCCACCCCTAAATAACTTTGAGATATCTCTGGCATGGATGAGTTGGACTGAAGGGTCTGTTTCCGTGCTGTACAGTTCTATGACTCGACCTGTTCCTGGTTACGTTGTTCAGAGAGAGCTATCAGATTTCTGGCTGCGCTTCTTTCACTGGCAACAGTGGGCTCTTTTCATCCTCTGACAGTGTGGCACTCCCTCAGCACAGACCCTCCGACAGTGCAACGCTCCCTCAGCACTGACCCTCTGACAGTGCCCACTCCCTCAGCACAGACCCTCCGACAGTGCGGCACTCCCTCAGCACTGACCCTCCGACAGTGCAGCACTCCCTCAGCACTGACCCTCTGACAGTGCCCACTCCCTCAGCACTGACCCTCTGACAGTGCCCACTCCCTCAGCACTGACCCTCCGACAGTGCGGCACTCCCTCAGCACTGACCCTCTGACAGTGCCCACTCCCTCAGCACTGACCCTCCGACAGTGCCCACTCCCTCAGCGCTGACCCTCCGACAGTGCCCACTCCCTCAGCACTGACCCTCCGACAGTGCAGCGCTCCTTCAGCACTGACCCTCCAACAGTGCCCACTCCCTCAGCACTGACCCTCCGACAGTGCCCGCTCCCTCAGCACTGACCCTCCGACAGTGCCCGCTCCCTCAGCACTGACCCTCCCACAGTGCGGCGCTCCCTCAGCACTGACCCTCCCACAGTGAGGCACTCCCTTTAATGTGGTTGAGTGCCTGGAGTGGGGTTTCCTGACTTACAGGTTTAGGGGGGAGTAAATATGAGAGTGAGAGAGAGAGAAAGAGAAAGAGAGAGAGAGAGAGAATGAGAGAGACTCACTGAGCCATAACTGAGACTTCACCCGAGAGACGCTGAGGGGCCAGGATTTAGATGAGAATACAGAGAGAGTTTCTTTAATTGAGGGGAGTGTTGTTGAGCCAGAGAGTGGCACCATGCTGTGGGACAGTCGGTGGGTCACCCCTACTCTAACCTGTCCCTGTGTCCTGCCCCTGAGCTGCCTGTAGCTGACCATTGAAGCAGGCTGTGTTTGTAGCTGACAGTGGTGGTTATGAGGATGGTTCCATGGGGCTGGGTGCGAGCGCCTGAGACTGTTTCACTGTTCAATAAAGGTCATGGCTGACCCGCTGACACCACACCTCCATCTACAGCCCTGTCCTTAACGCAAGCATCTGCGCCTCACTCTTCAACGTATCCAAGAGCTGTGCCTACACTGCCTCCTCATCGGCACATTCAGCCCTTTCCCTCTCGCATTCTGCTGCTTGTCCAACTCTGTCTGCCCTCCTCTCTCTCTCTGTCTGCCCCCCTCTCTCTCTGTCTGCCCCTCTCTCTCTGTCTACCCTCCTCTCTCTCTGTCTGCCCCCCTCTCTCTCTCTCTGTCTGCCCTCCTCTCTCTCTGTCTTCCCCTCTCTCTCTGTCTGCCCTCCTCTCTCTCTCTCTGTCTGCCCTCCTCTCTCTCTGTCTGCCCCTCTCTCTCTGTCTACCCTCCTCTCTCTCTGTCTGCCCCTCTCTCTCTCTCTCTCTCTCTCTGCCCCTCTTTCTCTCTGCCCCTCTCTCTCTCTCTCTGCCCCTCTCTCTCTCTGTCTGTCTCTCTCTCTCTGCCCTCCTCTCTCTCTCTCTGCCCCTCTCTCTCTGGACCCTGCTCCTCCTGTGACTCTGTAGCCCCCCCACCTCACTCACAGAATCACCTACAGTGTGGAAGCAGGCCATTCGGCCCATTTAGTCCACACCGACCCTCCAAAGAACCTCCCACTCAGACCCACTCTCCCTACCCTATCTCATGGCCAATCCACCCTAACCTGCACATCCCTGGGCACTATGGGACAATTTAGCACGGCCAATCCACCCTAACCTGCACATCCCTGGGCACTATGGGGCAATTTAGCCCGGCCAATCCACCCTAACCTGCACATCCCTGGGCACTATGGGACAATTTAGCACGGCCAATCCACTCTAACCCGCACATCGTTGGACTGTGGGAGGAAACCGGAGCACCCAGAGGAAACCCCACGCAGACACGGGGAGAATGTGCAAACTCCACACAGACAGTGGCCTGAGGCTGGAATCAAATTTGGTTTTCTCTCTCTCTCTCTGTCTCTTTCTCTCTCCCTCTCTCTCTATCTCTGTTTCCTTCTCTCTCTGTGTCTCTTTCTCTCGCTCCTTGTCTCTCTCTTTCTCTGTCTCTCCCTCTGTCTCCCACCTCTTCTCAATCCCCCTTCTCTCTGTCTCTGTCTCTCTCTCTGTCTCTCTCTTTATTCCTTCTCTCTCACTCCACATAAAAGACATCTGGATGGATATACGAATAGGAATGTTATAGAGGGATATGGGCCAAATGCCGGCAAATGGGACTGGATGAATTTAGGATATCTGGTCAGCACGGAGGGCCTGGGCCAAGGGGTCGGTTTCAATGCTGTCTGACTGTCTGACCCTCAGTGTCCAGTCCTCTCCCTGTCCCCTGTCTCTCTCCCTGTCCCCTGTCTCTCCCTGTCCCCCTGTCTCTCCCTGTCCCCTGTCTCTCTCCCTGTCCCCTGTCTCTCCCTGTCCCCTGTCTCTCCCTGTCCCCTGTCTCTCCCTGTCCCCTCTCTCTCCCTGTCCCCTCTCTCTCCCTGCCCCCTGTCTCTCCCTGTCCCCCTGTCTCTCCCTGTCCCCTGTCTCTCTCCCTGTCCCCTGTCTCTCCCTGTCCCCTGTCTCTCCCTGTCCCCTGTCTCTCCCTGTCCCCTCTCTCTCCCTGTCCCCTCTCTCTCCCTGTCCCCTGTCTCTCCCTGTCCCCTCTCTCTCCCTGTCCCCTCTCTCTCCCTGTCCCCTGTCTCTCCCTGTCCCCTCTCTCTCCCTGCCCCCTGTCTCTCCCTGTCCCCCTGTCTCTCCCTGCCCCCTCTCTCTCCCTGTCCCCTGTCTCTCCCTGTCCCCTGTCTCTCCCTGCCCCCTGTCTCTCCCTGTCCCCTGTCTCTCTATACCCCCCTCTCACTGTCTCTCTCTCTCCCCCCGTCTCTCCCCTTCTCTCTCTCCCCCCCGTCTCTCCCCTTCTCTCTCTCCCCCTCCCTCTCTATACCCCCTCTCTCACCTTCCCCCCCTCTCTCTCTCTCTGTTTCTCTCTCCCCCCGTGTTTGTCACTGCCTAGCTCTGTGCTCTGGGATGGTGCTTTCAGAGGGGACGTTTTGACAAACCTCCCCCCGGACAGCGATGGGGAGATGGTCAGACTCAGAATGGGCTGACCTTTGCCCTGTGAAGCTGCAGGTCAATAGGGGTTGGAGGCTCAACGAGAGCAGGCAACGGGCCTGGAGGGGGCAGGATCCACTGAGTCAGGGGCCTGGAGGTGAGGGATCCACTGAGTCAGGGGCCTGGAGGGGGCAGGATCCACTGAGTCAGGGGCCTGGAGGTGATGGGATCCACTGAGACAGGGGCCTGGAGGGGGCAGGATCCACTGAGACAGGGGCCTGGAGGGGGCAGGATCCACTGAGACAGGGGCCTGGAGGTGATGGGATCCACTGAGACAGGGGCCTGGAGGGGGCAGGATCCACTGAGACAGGGGCCTGGAGGGGGCAGGATCCACTGAGTCGGGGCCTGGAGAGGGCAGGATCCACTGAGTCAGGGGCCTGGAGGTGAGGGATCCACTGAGTCAGGGGCCTGGAGGGGGCAGGATCCACTGAGACAGGGGCCTGGAGGTGGCAGGATCCACTGAGTCAGGGGCCTGGAGGGGGCAGGATCCACTGAGTCAGGGGCCTGGAGGTGACGGGATCCACTGAGTCAGGGGCCTGGAGGTGACGGGATCCACTGAGTCAGGGGCCTGGAGGGGGCAGGATCCACTGAGTCGGGGCCTGGAGAGGGCAGGATCCACTGAGTCAGGGGCCTGGAGGTGAGGGATCCACTGAGTCAGGGGCCTGGAGGGGGCAGGATCCACTGAGTCAGGGGCCTGGAGGGGGCAGGATCCACTGAGACAGGGGCCTGGAGGTGACGGGATCCACTGAGTCAGGGGCCTGGAGGTGACGGGATCCACTGAGTCAGGGGCCTGGAGGGGGCAGGATCCACTGAGTCGGGGCCTGGAGAGGGCAGGATCCACTGAGTCAGGGGCCTGGAGGTGAGGGATCCACTGAGTCAGGGGCCTGGAGGAGGCAGGATCCACTGAGTCAGGGGCCTGGAGGGGGCAGGATCCACTGAGACAGGGGCCTGGAGGTGACGGGATCCACTGAGTCAGGGGCCTGGAGGTGACGGGATCCACTGAGACAGGGGCCTGGAGGTGACGGGATCCACTGAGTCAGGGGGCAGGAGGTGACGGGATCCACTGAGACAGGGGCCTGGAGGTGGCGGGATCCACTGAGACAGGGGCCTGGAGGGGGCAGGATCCACTGAGACAGGGGCCTGGAGGTGATGGGATCCACTGAGACAGGGGCCTGGAGGGGGCAGGATCCACTGAGTCAGGGGCCTGGAGGGGGCAGGATCCACTGAGTCGGGGCCTGGAGAGGGCAGGATCCACTGAGTCAGGGGCCTGGAGGTGAGGGATCCACTGAGTCAGGGGCCTGGAGGGGGCAGGATCCACTGAGACAGGGGCCTGGAGGTGGCAGGATCCACTGAGTCAGGGGCCTGGAGGGGGCAGGATCCACTGAGTCAGGGGCCTGGAGGTGACGGGATCCACTGAGTCAGGGGCCTGGAGGTGACGGGATCCACTGAGTCAGGGGCCTGGAGGGGGCAGGATCCACTGAGTCGGGGCCTGGAGAGGGCAGGATCCACTGAGTCAGGGGCCTGGAGGTGAGGGATCCACTGAGTCAGGGGCCTGGAGGGGGCAGGATCCACTGAGTCAGGGGCCTGGAGGGGGCAGGATCCACTGAGACAGGGGCCTGGAGGTGACGGGATCCACTGAGTCAGGGGCCTGGAGGTGACGGGATCCACTGAGTCAGGGGCCTGGAGGGGGCAGGATCCACTGAGTCGGGGCCTGGAGAGGGCAGGATCCACTGAGTCAGGGGCCTGGAGGTGAGGGATCCACTGAGTCAGGGGCCTGGAGGAGGCAGGATCCACTGAGTCAGGGGCCTGGAGGGGGCAGGATCCACTGAGACAGGGGCCTGGAGGTGACGGGATCCACTGAGTCAGGGGCCTGGAGGTGACGGGATCCACTGAGACAGGGGCCTGGAGGTGACGGGATCCACTGAGTCAGGGGGCTGGAGGTGACGGGATCCACTGAGACAGGGGCCTGGAGGTGGCGGGATCCACTGAGTCAGGGGCCTGGAGGTGATGGGATCCACTGAGTCAGGGGCCTGGAGGTGACGGGATCCACTGAGACAGGGGCCTGGAGGTGACGGGATCCACTGAGACAGGGGCCTGGAGGTGAGGGATCCACTGAGTCAGGGGCCTGGAGGTGACGGGATCCACTGAGACAGGGGCCTGGAGGTGACGGGATCCACTGACAGAGGGGCCTGGAGGTGACGGGATCCACTGAGTCAGGGGCCTGGAGGTGACAGTATCCACTGAGACAGGGGCCTGGAGGGGGCAGGATCTACTGAGACAGGGGCCTGGAGGTGAGGGATCCACTGAGTCAGGGGCCTGGAGGTGACGGGATCCACTGAGACAGGGGCCTGGAGGTTAGGGATCCACTGAGACAGGGGCCTGGAGGTGACGGGATCCACTGAGTCAGGGGCCTGGAGGTGACGGGATCCACTGAGACAGGGGCCTGGAGGGGGCAGGATCCACTGAGTCAGGGGCCTGGAGGTGACGGGATCCACTGAGTCAGGGGCCTGGAGGTGACGGGATCCACTGAGACAGGGGCCTGGAGGTGAGGGATCCACTGAGTCAGGGGCCTGGAGGTGACGGGATCCACTGAGTCAGGGGCCTGGAGGTGACGGGATCCACTGAGACAGGGGCCTGGAGGGGGCAGGATCCACTGAGTCAGGGGCCTGGAGGTGACGGGATCCACTGAGACAGGGGCCTGGAGGTGACGGGATCCACTGAGTCAGGAGCCTGGAGGTGAGGGATCCACTGAGTCAGGGGCCTGGAGGTGACGGGATCCACTGAGACAGGGGCCTGGAGGTGAGGGATCCACTGAGACAGGGGCCCGGAGGTGACGGGATCCACTGAGACAGGGGCCTGGAGGGGGCAGGATCCACTGAGTCAGGGGCCTGGAGGTGACGGGATCCACTGAGTCAGGGGCCTGGAGGTGACGGGATCCACTGAGTCAGGGGCCTGGAGGTGACGGGATCCACTGAGTCAGGGGCCTGGAGGTGAGGGATCCACTGAGTCAGGGGCCTGGAGGTGACGGGATCCACTGAGACAGGGGCCTGGAGGTGAGGGATCCACTGAGACAGGGGCCTGGAGGTGATGGGATCCACTGAGTCAGGGGCCTGGAGGGGGCAGGATCCACTGAGACAGAGGCCTGGAGTTGACGGGATCCACTGAGAGAGGGGCCTGGAGGGGGCAGGATCCACTGAGACAGAGGCCTGGATGTGACGGGATCCACTGAGAGAGGGGCCTGGTGGTGGCGGGATCCACTGAGACAGGGGCCTGGAGGTGACGGGGTCCACTGAGTCAGGGGCCTGGAGGGGGCAGGATCCACTGAGAGAGGGGCCTGGAGGTGACGGGATCCACTGAGAGAGGCGCCTGGAGGTGGCGGGATCCACTGAGACAGGGGCCTGGAGGTGACAGGATCCACTGAGTCAGGGGCCTGGAGGTGACGGGATCCACTGAGTCAGGGGCCTGGACGGGGCAGGATCCACTGAGTCAGGGGCCTGGAGGTGACGGGATCCACTGAGACAGGGGCCTGGAGGTGACGGGATCCACTGAGTCAGGGGTCTGGAGGGGGCAGGATCCACTGAGACAGAGGCCTGGAGGTGACGGGATCCACTGAGACAGGGACCTGGAGGTGACGGGATCCACTGAGACAGGGGCCTGGAGGGGGCAGGATCCACTGAGACAGAGGCCTGGAGGTGACGGGATCCACTGAGACAGGGACCTGGAGGTGACGGGATCCACTGAGACAGGGGCCTGGAGGTGACGGGATCCACTGAGACAGGGGCCTGGAGGTGACGGATCCACTGAGTCAGGGGCCTGGAGGTGACGGGATCTACTGAGACAAGGACCCGGAGGGGGCAGGATCCACTGAGACAGGGGCCTGGAGGTGACGGGATCCACTGAGACAGGGACCTGGAGGGGGCAGGATCCATTGAGACAGGGGCCTGGAGGTGACGGGATCCACTGAGAGAAGGTGGTTCATCGGTGTTGAACCATACAGACTGGATCCCCAATCACACCATGGATGGTCACACACAGACCTGGTCCCAGATCACACCTACATGCAGTTGACTTGCAGTCTCACAGACTGGATCCCAGATTGCACTCATGTTCAGTGGACCATAGTCACGCAGAGAGTGGTCCCAGATCACCCACTCACAGTGGATCACAGTCACACAGAGACTGGTCCCAGATCACCCACACGCAGTGGATCACAGTCACACAGAGACTGGTCCCAGATCACCCGCACGCAGTGGATCACGGTCACACAGAGACAGGTCCCAGATCACCTGCATGCAGTGGATCACGGTCACACAGAGACTGGTCCCAGATCACCCACTCGCAGTGGATCACGGTCACACAGAGACTGGTCCCAGATCACCCACTCGCAGTGGATCACGGTCACACAGAGACTGGATACACACAATGGATCACATTACATGGAGACTGGATCCACAGGAATAGGCTGGATCCCAGACCATCCACACAGTGGATCCCAGGTTGGGTGCCATGCACACAGAAACTGGCTGGATCTCAGATGCAGTGGATCACATTCACAGGTGGAGTGGATCCCAGATTCTCCCCCTCCCCCTCCCCTCCCCAACACATAGAGGCACTGATTACCGAGTCAGGGGCACAGGCTGGATCATTCACCAGGGTCACACACAGACTGATGGACAGTCGCACAGAGACACCGGCTCACAGAACCCCCCCAAATTATCGATGTCACATCCCATATGTACACAGCAGGCCACACACACACAGAGACAGACAGACACACACACAGAGGCTGGATCCTAGGTCACATGCGCACACTGAGTGGATCACAGATCCCATACTGACCCTATCCCCAGGCTGACTGGAACACAGACCCTGGGGTCAAGGTCAGGGCACATCCAGATAGGTGTCTCTCTCTCTCTCACACACTCACACTCACACACATATCCCAGGTCTGTCTCTCTCTCTCTCTTACACACACACACACACATATCCCAGGTCTGTCTGTCTGTCTGTCTGTCTCTCTCTCACACACACATATCCCAGGTCTGTCTGTCTCTCTCTCTCTCACACACACACACACACACATATCCCAGGTCTGTCTCTCTCTCTCTCTCTCTCTTACACACACACACACATATCCCAGGTCTGTCTCTCTCTCTCTCTCTCTCTTACACACACACACACATATCCCAGGTCTGTCTCTCTCTCTCTTACACACACACACACACACATATCCCAGGTCTATCTCTCTCTCTCTTACACACACACACACACACATATCCCAGGTCTGTCTGTCTGTCTCTCTCACACACACACACACACACACATATCCCAGGTCTCTCTCTCTCTCTCTCTCTCTCACACACACACACACATATCCCAGGTCTCTCTCTCTCTCTTACACACACACACATCCCAGGTCTGTCTCTCTCTCACACACACACACACACATATCCCAGGTCTGTCTGTCTCTCTCTCTCACACACACACACACACACACACACACACATATCCCAGGTCTGTCTCTCTCTCTCTCTCTCTCACACACACACACACACACACACACACACACACACACATATCCCAGGTCTGTCTCTCTCTCTCTCTCTCTCACACACACACACACATATCCCAGGTCTGTCTCTCTCTCTCTATCTTACACACACACACACACATATCCCAGGTCTGTCTGTCTGTCTGTCTGTCTCTCTCTCTCACACACACACATATCCCAGGTCTGTCTGTCTCTCTCTCTCTCTCTTACACACACACACACATATCCCAGGTCTGTCTCTCTCTCTCTCACACACACACACACACACACATCCCAGGTCTGTCTGTCTCTCTCTCTCTCACACACACACACACACACACATCCCAGGTCTGTCTCTCTCTCTCTCTCTCTCTCACACACACACATATCCCAGGTCTGTCTGTCTCTCTCTCTCTCTCTTACACACACACACATCTCCCAGGTCTGTCTGTCTCTCTCTCTCTATCTTACACACAGACACATATCCCAGGTCTGTCTCTCTCTCTCTCTCTCTCTCTCTCTTACACACACACACACATCTCCCAGGTCTGTCTGTCTCTCTCTCTCTATCTTACACACAGACACATATCCCAGGTCTGTCTGTCTCTCTCTCTCTCTCTTACACACACACACATATCCCAGGTATCTCTCTGTCTCACACACACATAGTTGATCCCAGGTCACACACTAAGTGTGGATTGTTAAAACTCACACAGCCCCGGGGGGGGGGGGGGGGGGTTATAGTCCAACAGGTTTAATTGGAAGCCCCAACTCTAGTCGTTCATCAGTTATCCCCACAACCCCCTGATAAAGGGGCAGTGCTTCGAAAGCTAGTGCTTCCAAATGAACCTGTTGGACTGTAACCTGGTGTTGTGTGAGTTTTAAGTTTGACCTCCCACCCCCGGCCCCTCCACATCAAGACACTCCAGAGAGTGGTTCTGAAGTCGCGGATCTCAGGCCCCCCCCCACCAGCCGGTGTCAGTGACCCACCGGCTGTGATCCCTGCCAAAAGGCATTGCCCTTACCTGTGCTGCTCTGTGGTGGCCCGCGGGGTAGGAGCCAGTGCCTCTGTAACTCCCTGGGAACATGCTGGCTGTGGGAGAGTGAGCTGTCTGTGTGTCTCTGTGTCTGTGTGTGTGTGTGAGGGTAAAATCCAACCTCTGAGCGGGGTGACTCACCCTCACAAGTCTCCTCCCGCCGACAGCTCATAAAAGGGGCACCTCGCCCGGCCCTGAGGGGGGGTGGAGGAAGAGAAATTCTTGCAAGGGAACAAAATAAAATGTGCAGGGGTTTGGTGGAGAGGGGGAAGAGTTCACATTAAAAGAGAGAGAGAGAGAGAGATCCCACTCGATGAATGAATGAACCAGCCGTTTATTTAGCACATGTCTACTCCAAAAAGGTAACTTTTCACCCTCTAGTTATTTTAAAACAGCAGAAAAAAAGCCTGGGAATCCAAACAGGATCATGTCACTGAAGCACATTGTACAAAGCAGTTGCACTCTCTCTGAGAGGGACAGGGCTGTTGCAATTTCCCCAGCTGGTGACGCACCTGCCCATATATGGTCGGGGGTTCCTGCAGGGAATCCCTCAGCAGCTGTCTCACACACAGGCCGCTCTAGCGGCAGGGAGCTCCCTCCTAGCCCCCTTTCTGTCTCTCCAGCTGGCCCAGGCAAAGCGGTCACAGGGAGATCTCTCCCCACACCCCCCCCCCTCACTCAACCAAGGGGGGCTTCAGCAAACCAGCCCCACCTCCCCAGGAAACCTCAGTGGGCATCACAACACACCCACACACAGACACACACACCCACACACACACACCCACAGACACATACACACACACACATACACACCCACACACAGACACACACACACACACCCACAGACACATACACACACACATACACACCCACACACAGACACACACCCACACACAGACACATACACACCCACACACAGACACACACACACACACACCCACAGACACATACACACACACATACACACACACGCCCACACACAGACACACACACACACACCCACACACACAGACACATACACACACCCACACACACAGACTCTCGCTGGGGTACGGGCTCTCTCTCTCTCACACACACACACACAGACTCTCACTGGGGTACGGGCTCTCTCTCTCTCTCACACACACACACACACTCTCACTGGGGTACGGGCTCTCTCTCTCTCACACACACCCACACAGACTCTCACTGGGGTACGGGCGCTCTCTCTCTCACACACACACACACACACACTCACTGGGGTACGGGCGTACACACACACACACACAGACTCTCACTGGGGTACGGGCTCTCTCTCTCTCACACACACACTCACTGGGGTACGGGCGTACACACACACACACACAGACTCTCACTGGGGTACGGGCTCTCTCTCTCTCTCACACACACACACACACACACCCACACAGACTCTCACTGGGGTACGGGCGCTCTCTCTCTCACACACACACACTCACTGGGGTACGGGCGTACACACACACACACACAGACTCTCACTGGGGTACGGGCTCTCTCTCTCTCTCACACACACACACACAGACTCTCACTGGGGTACGGGCGTACACACACACACTCACTGGGGTACGGGCATTCACACACACACACACACACACAGACTCTCACTGGGGTACGGGCTCTCTCTCTCTCACACACACACACACACACACACACACACAGACTCTCACTGGGGTACGGGCGTTCACACACACACACACACACGCTGAGTCAGCCTTGCCTACAGTGGTTCAGGGCAGAGTGCTGTTTGCCTCAAGACACGCCTCACTGCCTCACGTGTGGCACCACCCGCCTGAGTCACAGGGGCACGGGCACTGGTTCACCAGCACAGCTGTGGAGGCCATTCAGCCAGCAGTGCCCCTACTGGCATTCGGAGCCAGCCTCTCTACTTAGCGCCGACTATACCCCCACCCCATTCACTGTAACATTCCTGTCTGGAATGTTAACGACTCCATTCACAAGATGTGGGTGTATCTCAGGGATGGGCCCAGCATTTCTTGCCCATCCCTAATTGCCCAGAGGGACAGCAGTGTAGCTGGAGGGACTGGATTCAGATGTGGGCCAGATGGAGTAACAACGGCCATTTGCTTCCCTGAAGGACATTCCTCAGCCACAGGGGATTTTCCCAATTATCGACTGTTGTCATGGTCTATTTTAGAATGGTAATTCCAGGCTGTTTGTCGCATATTGAATTCACATTGGGACAGCACGGTGGCTCAGTGGTTAGCACTGCTGCCTCACAGCACCAGGGTTCCAGGTTCAACTTCCACCCTCGGGTGACTGTCTGTGTGGAGTTTGCACATTCTCCCCGTGTCTGGGTGGGGTTACCTCCAGGTGCTCCGGTTTCCTCTCACAGTCCAAATATCTGCAGGTTAGGGTGGATTGGCCATGCTAAATTGTCCCATAGTGCCCAGGGATGTGCAGGTTAGGGTGGATTGGCCGTGCTAAATTGTCCCATAGTGCCCAGGGATGTGCAGGTTAGGGTGGATTGGCCGTGCTAAATTGTCCCATAGTGCCCAGGGATGTGCAGGTTAGGGTGATTGGCCGTGCTAAATTGTCCCATAGTGCCCAGGGATGTGCAGGTTAGGGTGGATTGGCCGTGCTAAATTGTCCCATAGTGCCCAGGGATGTGCAGGTTAGGGTGGATTGGCCGTGCTAAATTGTCCCATAGTGCCCAGGGATGTGTAGGTGAGGTGCACTAGTCAGGAGAATAGGTCTGGGTAGATTACTGTTCAGAGGGTTAGTGTGGACTTGTTGGGCCGAAGGGCCTGTTTCCAAACTGTGTGGGTTCTAAAATAAATTCCACCATCTGCCCGGGACGGGATTTGAACCCAGATCCCCCCAGACCGTTAGCTGAGATTCTGGGTTAATCCTCCAGCCATTGCCTTCCCCAGCAAACGCACGAGTCGACCACATCGCTGTGGCTCTAGGGTCACGTGTCGACCTGACCGGGTCAGGAGGGGGAAGACCTCTGTCCCTGAAGGAGCTGAGTGAACCAGATGGGTCTTTTGACAATGGTCCCACTGACTCCAGGGTTTCCTGTTGCAATGGAACTCACATCTCAGCACGCGCGGGATTGAAATCCTGGGTCCCCAGAGCGTCGGCTGGATTGCTGGATTAAAAGGTGAATACAATAGCCACCCCTCGATGTCCAGTCGATTCCTTTTCCAAAGCGTTGCTCGAAGCTGCTGCTCAGTGGACTGCTCACTGTGCAAGGATTATTTCCCTCCTGTCCTCGCATCGTTGCTTTCACTGCCTCCCAGCACCCTCGGCCTACCTTCCTCACCCGGAGGGTCAGTGCCTACAGCTCTGCTTCACCCTCCAGGGAGCACCCGTTCTTGCTGGGGCCAACTCGACTCGCGCTGGCGCAGCGCCCTTGCCTCAGGCACCCCACTGTGGGTGCTCCTCCAGAGCGTCTCCCAGCCGGTTATGGAGGTGAGGGAGAGAAGCTGGACTGGAGCAGGGGAGGCTGATCCCAGAGCACAGGGCCCCAGCCGCCTGAAGGTCCAGCCACCAATGGTGGGCCGAGGGGAACTGGGGGATGCTCAAGGGGCCTGGGATTGGAGGTCTTTGAGGGGGGTGGGGTGACAGAGATAGGGAGGGGCTGGAGGGGCTGGAGGGGGTTACAGAGATAGGGAGGGGGTGTAGGGGCTGGAGGGGGTGACAGAGATAGGGAGGGGCTGTAGGGGCTGGAGGGGGTTACAGATAGGGAGGTGGTGCAGGGGCTGGAGGGGGTGACAGAGATAGGGAGGGGGTGTAGGGGCTGGGGGGGTTCACAGAGATAGGGAGGGGGTGTAGGGGCTGGAGGGGTTCACAGAGATAGGGAGGGGGTGTAGGGGCTGGAGGGGGTTACAGAGATACGGAGGGGTTACCGAGATAGGGAGGGAGTGTAGGGGCTGGAGGGGGTGACACAGATAGGGAGGGGCTGTAGGGACTGGAGGGGGTGACACAGATAGGGAGGGGGTGTAGGGGCTGGAGGGGGTGACAGAGATAGGGAGGGGCTGTAGGGACTGGAGGGGGTTACAGAGATAGGGAGGGGGTTAGGGGCTGGAGGGGGTGACACAGATAGGGAGGGGGTGTAGGGGCTGGAGGGGGTGACACAGATAGGGAGGGGGTGTAGGGGCTGGAGGGGGTGACAGAGATAGGGAGGGGCTGTAGGGACTGGAGGGGGTTACAGAGATCGGGAGGGGGTTAGGGGCTGGAGGGGGTGACACAGATAGGGAGGGGGTGTAGGGGCTGGAGGGGGTGACACAGATAGGGAGGGGGTGTAGGGGCTGGAGGGGGTGACAGAGATAGGGAGGGGCTGGAGGGGGTTACAGAGATAGGGAGGGGGTGTAGGGGCTGGAGGGGGTGACAGAGATAGGGAGGGGGTGTGAGAGGTCTCTTGACCCCAATCTCTGGAATGCCTCCCTTTAACCCTGTGAACCTCCTGCTGTAGTGTGCGTGTTAAAGCCGATCTCTCTCAGCAGTCTTTGGCGTTGGTCCCAACATCCGAAGGTGTTGCTTTCGAAGGACAGAGGGTGTGGTTCACCACCCAAGCTGTTTGGCCATTTGGTGTTTCCGCTTGACACTTGGAGAATTGCCTTCCCACTGACAGCTGCCTGGTCTTAACCAGAACAGGAACTGACTGAGGGATCGTGTTCAGACCTGTTCTAGCTCCGCTTCACACCTGAGTTGTCCCTGCGGTCAGCCTTCCGTCCCGGTCAGGGTGCGGGTGCGGCCTGGTTCCGCAAGGGAGAGTTCTCCATGCCTACCTGCCAGAAACATCCTCCTCTCCCCCACCACAACTCCTGTCTCCTGGCTCTGCTGCTGAATCCCAGGCCGTTTGACTGTCCGGGACTCGACAGCTCATCGGTGAGACCGCTTTGGAATACCACGTCCTGTCCTGGTCTCAGTGCGACAGCAAGGACGTCGTCAAACTTTCAAAAAAGGAGTTCAGAAAAGATTCACAAGGGAGGGGTTTGAGCTACAGGGGGAGGCTGAACAGGCTGCAGTGTCAGAGGCTGAGGGGTGACCTTATAGAGGTTTATAAAATCATGAGGGGCATGGATAGGGTAAATAGGCAAGGTCTTTTCCCTGGGGTGGGGGAGTCCAGAACTAGAGGGCATAGGTTTAGAGTGAGAGGGGAAAGATATAAAAGAGACCTAAGGGGCAACTTTTTCACTCAGAGGAAGGTATGTGTATGGAATGAGCTGCCAGAGGATGTGGTGGAGGCTGGTACAATTGCAACATTTAAGAGGCATTTGGATGGGTATATGAATAGGAAGGGTTTGGAGGGATATGGGCCGGTACACGGTGGCACAGTGGTTAGCACGGCTGCCTCACAGCGCCAGCGACCCGGGTTCAATTCCCGCCTCAGGCGACTGACTATGTGGAGTTTGCACGTTCTCCCCGTGTCTGCGTGGGTTTCCTCCGGGTGCTCCGGTTTCCTCCCACAGTCCAAAGATGTGCGGGTCAGGTGAATTGGCCATGCTAAATTGCCCGTAGTGTTAGGTAAGGGGTAAATGTAGGGCTGCGGGTCGGTGTGGACTTGTTGGGCCGAAGGGCCTGTTTCCACACTGTAAGTAATCTAATCTAATTAGTTTAGGATATCCGGTCAGCATGGATGAGTTGGGCCGAAGGGTCTGTTTCTCTGCTGTACATCTCCATGACGATGACTCCATGAATAGGAAAGGTTTATAAGGAAATAGGCCAAATGCTGGAAAGTGGGACCCCTCCCCCGTTCTAGCTCAGAACGAGTCACTGCCAACTTTCTGCAGAGTTTTTCACCACGAGGCCTGGCCCGGGGAGAGCCCAGGTGTTAATGTGGAGAGTCTGACCATGTGCTGTTCACAGGACTCTACTCCTCCCTATCTCTGTAACCCCCTCCACCCCCTCCCTATCTCTGTAACCCCCTCCAGCCCCTACACCCCCTCCCTATCTCTGTAACCCCCACCAGCCCCTACACCCCCTCCCTATCTCTGTAACCCCTTCCAGCCCCTACACCCCCTCCCTATCTCTGTAACCCCCACCAGCCCCTACACCCCCTCCCTATCTCTGTAACCCATTCCAGCCCGTACACCCCCTCCCTATCTCTGTAACCCCCCTCGAGCCCCTACACCCCTCCCTCTGTAACCCCCTCCGGCCCCTACACCCCCTCCCTATCTCTGTAACCCATTCCAGCCCGTACACCCCCTCCCTATCTCTGTAACCCCCTCCAGCCCCTACACCCCCTCCCTATCTCTGTAACCCCCTCCAGCCCCTACACCCCTCCCTATCTCTCTAATCCCCTCCAGCCCCTACACCCCTCCCTATCTCTGTAACCCCCTCCAGCCCCTACACCCCCTCCCTATCTATATAACCCCCTCCAGCCCCTACACCCCCTCCCTATCTCTGTAACCCCCTCCAGCCCCTACACCCCTCCCTATCTCTCTAATCCCCTCCAGCCCCTACACCCCTCCCTATCTCTGTAACCCCCTCCAGCCCCGACACCCCCTCCCTATCTCTGTCACCCCCTCCAGCCCTACACCCCCTCCCTCTCTCTGTAACACTCTCCAGCCCCTAAACCCCCTCCCTATCTCTGTCACCCCCTCCAGCCCCTAAACCCCCTCCCTATCTCTGTCACCCCCTCCAGCCCCTACACCCCCTCCCTCTCTCTGTAACACTCTCCAGCCCCTAAACCCCCTCCCTATCTCTGTCACCCCTCCAGCCCCTACACCCCCTCCCTATCTCTGTCACCCCCTCCAGCCCCTACACCCCCTCCCTATCTCTGTCACTCCCTCCAGCCCCTACACCCCTCCCTATCTCTGTCACCCCCTCCAGCCCCTACACCCCCTCCCTATCTCTGTCACCCCCTCCAGCCCCTACACCCCCTCCCTATCTCTGTCACTCCCTCCAGCCCCTACACCCCCTCCCTATCTCTGTCACTCCCTCCTCTGCGCCCGCTGTGATCTCCCAGCCCTCCCTCCGTGCCCTGTTTCCCTGTATCTGTGCCTGGGGACCATGCCTGCAGATCACTGAGCTGGGGAATCCCCTCCCACAAAGTCCCCACCCCCCACCCTCTCTCCCTCGCCTTTAAAATGCTCCTGAAGTCCGAACTCTGACCGTGAACGCATGAGGGAACATTTCTCTCTCTGTCTCTGGGTTTGTTTTGCTCCACGTTCCCCTGAAGGGTTTCCTGGACAGTGGCTGTTCCAGATACAAGGCCCATCACGTTGGTGCACGCTCTCCCCCTACACGTTGTGCAGCTCATTGCACCCAGAATAACAACAACAGGCGCACTTTAAACAGCTTCAGATGGTTCACACTGTTACTCTCAAACAGTGCCCACTCCCTCAGCACTGACCCTCTGACAGTGCCCACTCCCTCAGCACTGACCCTCCGACAGTGCCCACTCCCTCAGCACTGACCCTCCGACAGTGCCCACTCCCTCAGCACTGACCCTCCGACAATGCCCCTCCCACAGCGCTGACCCTCCGACAGTGCCCGCTCCCTCAGCACTGACCCTCCGACAGTGCCCACTCCCTCAGCACTGACCCTCCGACAGTGCCACTCCCTCAGCACTGACCCTCCGACAGTGCCACTCCCTCAGCACTGACCCTCCGACAGTGTGGCACTCCCTCAGCACTGACCCTCCGACAGTGTGGCACTCCCTCAGCACTGACCCTCTGACAGTGCCCACTCCCTCAGCGCTGACCCTCCAACAGTGCAGCACTCCCTCAGCACTGACCCTCCGACAGTGCCCACTCCCTCAGCGCTGACCCTCCGACAGTGCAGCACTCCCTCAGCACTGACCCTCCGACAGTGTCCACTCCCTCAGCACTGACCCTCCGACAGTGTCCACTCCCTCAGCACTGACCCTCAGACAGTGCCCGCTCCCTCAGCACTGACCCTCCGACAGTGCCCACTCCCTCAGCACTGACCCTCCGACAGTGCCCACTCCCTCAGCACTGACCCTCCGACAATGCGGCACTCCCTCAGCACTGACCCTCCGACAGTGTCCACTCCCTCAGCACTGACCCTCCGACAGTGCGGCACTCCCTCAGCACTGACCCTCCGACAGTGCGGCGCTCCCTCAGCACTGACCCTCCGACAGTGCCCGCTCCCTCAGCACTGACCCTCCGACAGTGCGGCGCTCCCTCAGCACTGACCCTCCGACAGTGTCCACTCCCACAGCACTGACCCTCTGACAGTGTCCACTCCCTCAGCACTGACCCTCTGACAGTGCGGCGCTCCCTCAGCACTGACCCTCCGACAGTGTCCACTCCCTCAGCACTGACCCTCCGACAGTGCGGCGCTCCCTCAGCACTGACCCTCCGACAGTGCCCGCTCCCTCAGCACTGACCCTCCGACAGTGCGGCGCTCCCTCAGCACTGACCCTGCGACAGTGCCCACTCCCTCAGCACTGACCCTCCAACAGTGCGGCGCTCCCTCAGCACTGACCCTCCGACAGTGCCCGCTCCCTCAGCACTGAACCTCTGACAGTGCCCACTCCCTCAGCACTGACCCTCCGATAGTGCGGCGCTCCCTCAGCACTGACCCTCCGACAGTGCCCACTCCCTCAGCACCGACCCTCGGACAGTGCGGCTCCCCCTCAGCACTGACCGTCCAACAGTGCAGTGCTCCCTCTGCACTGACCCTCCGACAGTGTGGCACTCCCTCAGCACTGACCCTCTGACAGTGCGGCATTCCCTCAGCATTGACCCACCAACAGGCGGCACTCCCTCAGCATTGACCCTCCGACAGTGCCCACTCCCTCAGCACTGACCCTCCGACAGTGCCTGCTCCCTCAGCACTGACCCTCCGACAGTGTGCACTCCCTCAGCACTGACCCACCGACAGTGCGGCATTCCCTCAGCACTGACCCGCCGACAGTGCAGCGCCCCATCAGCACTGACCCTCCGACAGTGCGGCATTCCCTCAGCACTGACCCGCCGACAGTGCGGCGCCCCATCAGCACTGACCCTCCGACAGTGCCCACTCCCTCAGCACTGACCCTCTGACAGTGCGGCACTCCCTCAGCACTGACCCTCTGACAGTGCGGCACTCCCTCAGCACTGACCCTCCCACAGTGCGGCATTCCCTCAGCACTGACCCTCCGACAGTGCGGCGCCCCATCAGCACTGACCCTCCGACAGTGCGGCACTCCCCCAGCACTGACCCTCTGACAGTGCGGCGCTCCCTCAGCACTGACCCTCCGACAGTGCGGCACTCCCTCAGCATTGACCCTCTGACAGTGCCCACTCCCTCAGCACTGATTCGCCGACAGTGCGGCACTCCCTCAGCACAGACCCTCCGACAGTGCCCACTCCCTCAGCACTGACCCTCCGACAATGCAGCACTCCCTCAGCACTGACCCTCTGACAGTGCGGCACTCCCTCAGCACTGACCCTCTGACAGTGCGGCACTCCCTCAGCACTGACCCTCTGACAGTGCGGCACTCCTCAGCACTGACCCTCCGACAGTGCGGCACTCCCTCAGCATTGACCCTCTGACAGTGCCCACTCCCTCAGCACTGACCCTCCGACAATGCAGCACTCCCTCAGCACTGACCCTCCGACAGTGTCCACTCCCTCAGCACTGACCCTCCGACAGTGCGGCACTCCCTCAGCACTGACCCTCCGACAGTGCGGCGCTCCCTCAGCACTGACCCTGCGACAGTGCCCACTCCCTCAGCACTGACCCTCCAACAGTGCGGCGCTCCCTCAGCACTGACCCTCCGACAGTGCCCGCTCCCTCAGCACTGAACCTCTGACAGTGCCCACTCCCTCAGCACTGACCCTCCGATAGTGCGGCGCTCCCTCAGCACTGACCCTCCGACAGTGTCCACTCCCTCAGCACTGACCCTCCGATAGTGCGGCGCTCCCTCAGCGCTGACCCTCCGACAGTGCCCACTCCCTCAGCACCGACCCTCGGACAGTGCGGCTCCCCCTCAGCACTGACCGTCCAACAGTGCAGTGCTCCCTCTGCACTGACCCTCCGACAGTGTGGCACTCCCTCAGCACTGACCTCTGACAGTGCGGCATTCCCTCAGCATTGACCCACCAACAGGCGGCACTCCCTCAGCATTGACCCTCCGACAGTGCCCACTCCCTCAGCACTGACCCTCCGACAGTGCCTGCTCCCTCAGCACTGACCCTCCGACAGTGCGGCACTCCCTCAGCACTGACCCTCCGACAGTGCGGCGCTCCCTCAGCACTGACCCTCCGACAGTGCCCGCTCCCTCAGCACTGACCCTCCGACAGTGCGGCGCTCCCTCAGCACTGACCCTCCGACAGTGTCCACTCCCACAGCACTGACCCTCTGACAGTGTCCACTCCCTCAGCACTGACCCTCCGACAGTGCGGCGCTCCCTCAGCACTGACCCTCCGACAGTGTCCACTCCCTCAGCACTGACCCTCCGACAGTGCGGCACTCCCTCAGCACTGACCCTCCGACAGTGCGGCGCTCCCTCAGCACTGACCCTGCGACAGTGCCCACTCCCTCAGCACTGACCCTCCAACAGTGCGGCGCTCCCTCAGCACTGACCCTCCGACAGTGCCCGCTCCCTCAGCACTGAACCTCTGACAGTGCCCACTCCCTCAGCACTGACCCTCCGATAGTGCGGCGCTCCCTCAGCACTGACCCTCCGACAGTGCCCACTCCCTCAGCACCGACCCTCGGACAGTGCGGCTCCCCCTCAGCACTGACCGTCCAACAGTGCAGTGCTCCCTCTGCACTGACCCTCCGACAGTGTGGCACTCCCTCAGCACTGACCCTCTGACAGTGCGGCATTCCCTCAGCATTGACCCACCAACAGGCGGCACTCCCTCAGCATTGACCCTCCGACAGTGCCCACTCCCTCAGCACTGACCCTCCGACAGTGCCTGCTCCCTCAGCACTGACCCTCCGACAGTGCGGCATTCCCTCAGCACTGACCCGCCGACAGTGCAGCGCCCCATCAGCACTGACCCTCCGACAGTGCGGCATTCCCTCAGCACTGACCCGCCGACAGTGCGGCGCCCCATCAGCACTGACCCTCCGACAGTGCCCACTCCCTCAGCACTGACCCTCTGACAGTGCGGCACTCCCTCAGCACTGACCCTCTGACAGTGCGGCACTCCCTCAGCACTGACCCTCCCACAGTGCGGCATTCCCTCAGCACTGACCCTCCGACAGTGCGGCGCCCCATCAGCACTGACCCTCCGACAGTGCGGCACTCCCC
>NW_026867743.1:0-116067 GCF_020745735.1 Hemiscyllium ocellatum
TTGCCTGCAGAACAAAGAAGTTTTTGGATTTCAACTGAACGCTGTAAGTGACAAAAGCAGAAGTTGCAGGAAAGCTCAACTTGACAAAAGTAGCAGCTCTCAGTCCAAACAGGGTTATTCGGGAGCGCGTCGCGTACCTCTGGTGTTTGGGGGTGAAAACTCGCCCTTCCTCAGAAGCCGCTTGGACCATAAACAGGGTTGAGCGATTCGAACATGGTACTCGTCAGTCGCATACCAAACATTGAAAACTGACTGCGGGCTGGCCTGGCAAAGAGGATAAATGCGATGAGGCCCCAGTGAGATTTGAACTCACGCCCTCTGGTTTACGAGACCAGCGCTCTAACCGCTGAGCTATGGAGCGGGCGAGCGAGCGGCGCCGCGAACCTTTGGCTGATTGGGTAACAGCCCTCGCGTCACCGTCTGGACAGTTTGAACACTCTCTCTCCCCGTGCGCGCGTGGGTTTGCTCCGGGTGCTCCGGTTACAGAGATGTGCAGCTTCTGCGGGATTGGCCATGCTTCATTGTCCCATTGTGTACGGTGATTGTGCGGGCTCGATGGATTAGTCAGCATTCAATGTACAACGATGCAGTGTGCGGAATGGGTCTGGGTAGACTGCTCTCTGCAGGTCGGTGTTGACGAGATTAGAATAAATTAGATTGGCGACAGTGTGGAAACAGGCCCTTCAGCCCAACAAGTCCACATCAACCCACCCAGACCCGTTTCTCTCTGAATAATGTACCTACGACTAGGGGCAATTTAGAATGGCCAATTCACACGACTTGCACGTCTTTAGACAGTGGGAGCGAACCGGAGCAAACCCACGCAGACTCTGGGCGAATGTGCAAACACGACACAGACAGTCCCCTAAAGCTGGAATCGTGACTGCGTCCCTAGTGCTGTGAGGCAGCAGTGCGAACCACTGAGCGGCTAGTTGGGCGGAATGGCCTGTTTCCAAACTGGAGGGATTCTATGCTTCTGTGATAGCTGAGAATCACCGGGAGACATGATTGGGAATGGTCATTCGGTCGCTTGGAGTGACTGAGGTCAGCGATCTCAAACTTTAATCGGTTCAGCGATCTCAAACTTTAATCGGTGAACACACACAGCCCCGTTCTTTGCCTGCAGAAGAAAGAAGTTGCAGGAAAACCTGCTCACCTGGTCGGAGACGAGAAATGAGAGGCGTTTCAGACATCAATTCCCAAAAGCAGCAGCTATGAGTCCAACAGGAGCGCCACCCGCCCCGCCGGTGGACGCTCGTGCTTCCAAGAAGCCGGTTGGACGACAAACGGGCGAGGAGCAATTTGAAGAACACAGCGCTCCTCAGCGTCATACCACAAGACTGAGAGGCCCCAGTGAGATTTGAACTCACGACCTCTGGTTTACAAGACCAGTGCTCTAACCGCTGAGCTATGGAGCCAGGCGCCAGGTCGCTCAGCGGAACTTGGCTGACTGGTTAACACTGGCTGAGTCAGAACGCTTGGGACACAGGTTCCAATCGACCCTCGCGTCACCGTCTGAACGGTTTGAACATTCTCCCCGTGGGTTTGCTCCGGCTGCTCCGTTTACAAAGAAGTGTAGCTTCTGCGGGATTGGCCACGCTTCATTGTCCCATTGTGTACGGTGATTGTGCGGGCTCGGTGGATTAGTCAGCATTCAATGTAGAATGATGCAGTGCGCGGAATGGGCCTGGGTAGATTGCTCTCTGCAGGTCGGTGTTGACGAGATAAGAATATATGAGATTGGTGACAGTGTGGAAACAGGCCCTTCAGCCCAACAAGTCCAAACTGTTTCCAAACTGGAGGGATTCTGTGCTCCTGTGATATCTGAGAATCACCGGGAGACATCATCGGTCAGCGATCTCAAACTGAAATCGGTGAACACACACGGCCCCGTTCTTTGCCTGCAGAACAAAGAAGTTTTTGGATTTCAACTGAACGCTGTAAGTGACAAAAGCAGAAGTTGCAGGAAAGCTCAACTTGACAAAAGTAGCAGCTCTCAGTCCAACAGGGTTATTCGGGAGCGCGTCGCGTACCTCTGGTGTTTGGGGGTGAAAACTCGCCCTTCCTCAGAAGCCGCTTGGACCATAAACAGGCGTTGAGCGATTCGAACATGGTACTCGTCAGTCGCATACCAAACATTGAAACTGACTGCGGGCTGGCCTGGCAAAGAGGATAAATGCGATGAGGCCCCAGTGAGATTTGAACTCACGCCCTCTGGTTTACGAGACCAGCGCTCTAACCGCTGAGCTATGGAGCCGGGCGAGCGGCCGCCGCGAACCTTTGGCTGATTGGGTAACAGCCCTCGCGTCACCGTCTGGACAGTTTGAACACTCTCTCTCCCCGTGCGCGCGTGGGTTTGCTCCGGGTGCTCCGGTTACAGAGATGTGCAGCTTCTGCGGGATTGGCCATGCTTCATTGTCCCATTGTGTACGGTGATTGTGCGGGCTCGATGGATTAGTCAGCATTCAATGTACAACGATGCAGTGTGCGGAATGGGTCTGGGTAGACTGCTCTCTGCAGGTCGGTGTTGACGAGATTAGAATAAATTAGATTGGCGACAGTGTGGAAACAGGCCCTTCAGCCCAACAAGTCCACATCAACCCACCCAGACCCGTTTCTCTCTGAATAATGTACCTACGACTAGGGGCAATTTAGAATGGCCAATTCACACGACTTGCACGTCTTTAGACAGTGGGAGCGAACCGGAGCAAACCCACGCAGACTCTGGGCGAATGTGCAAACACGACACAGACAGTCCCCTAAAGCTGGAATCGTGACTGCGTCCCTAGTGCTGTGAGGCAGCAGTGCGAACCACTGAGCGGCTAGTTGGGCGGAATGGCCTGTTTCCAAACTGGAGGGATTCTATGCTTCTGTGATAGCTGAGAATCACCGGGAGACATGATTGGGAATGGTCATTCGGTCGCTTGGAGTGACTGAGGTCAGCGATCTCAAACTTTAATCGGTTCAGCGATCTCAAACTTTAATCGGTGAACACACACAGCCCCGTTCTTTGCCTGCAGAAGAAAGAAGTTGCAGGAAAACCTGCTCACCTGGTCGGAGACGAGAAATGAGAGGCGTTTCAGACATCAATTCCCAAAAGCAGCAGCTATGAGTCCAACAGGAGCGCCACCCGCCCCGCCGGTGGACGCTCGTGCTTCCAAGAAGCCGGTTGGACGACAAACGGGCGAGGAGCAATTTGAAGAACACAGCGCTCCTCAGCGTCATACCACAAGACTGAGAGGCCCCAGTGAGATTTGAACTCACGACCTCTGGTTTACAAGACCAGTGCTCTAACCGCTGAGCTATGGAGCCAGGCGCCAGGTCGCTCAGCGGAACTTGGCTGACTGGTTAACACTGGCTGAGTCAGAACGCTTGGGACACAGGTTCCAATCGACCCTCGCGTCACCGTCTGAACGGTTTGAACATTCTCCCCGTGGGTTTGCTCCGGCTGCTCCGTTTACAAAGAAGTGTAGCTTCTGCGGGATTGGCCACGCTTCATTGTCCCATTGTGTACGGTGATTGTGCGGGCTCGGTGGATTAGTCAGCATTCAATGTAGAATGATGCAGTGCGCGGAATGGGCCTGGGTAGATTGCTCTCTGCAGGTCGGTGTTGACGAGATAAGAATATATGAGATTGGTGACAGTGTGGAAACAGGCCCTTCAGCCCAACAAGTCCAAACTGTTTCCAAACTGGAGGGATTCTGTGCTCCTGTGATATCTGAGAATCACCGGGAGACATCATCGGTCAGCGATCTCAAACTGAAATCGGTGAACACACACGGCCCCGTTCTTTGCCTGCAGAACAAAGAAGTTTTTGGATTTCAACTGAACGCTGTAAGTGACAAAAGCAGAAGTTGCAGGAAAGCTCAACTTGACAAAAGTAGCAGCTCTCAGTCCAACAGGGTTATTCGGGAGCGCGTCGCGTACCTCTGGTGTTTGGGGGTGAAAACTCGCCCTTCCTCAGAAGCCGCTTGGACCATAAACAGGCGTTGAGCGATTCGAACATGGTACTCGTCAGTCGCATACCAAACATTGAAACTGACTGCGGGCTGGCCTGGCAAAGAGGATAAATGCGATGAGGCCCCAGTGAGATTTGAACTCACGCCCTCTGGTTTACGAGACCAGCGCTCTAACCGCTGAGCTATGGAGCCGGGGCGAGCGGCCGCCGCGAACCTTTGGCTGATTGGGTAACAGCCCTCGCGTCACCGTCTGGACAGTTTGAACACTCTCTCTCCCCGTGCGCGCGTGGGTTTGCTCCGGCTGCTCCGGTTACAGAGATGTGCAGCTTCTGCGGGATTGGCCATGCTTCATTGTCCCATTGTGTACGGTGATTGTGCGGGCTCGATGGATTAGTCAGCATTCAATGTACAACGATGCAGTGTGCGGAATGGGTCTGGGTAGACTGCTCTCTGCAGGTCGGTGTTGACGAGATTAGAATAAATTAGATTGGCGACAGTGTGGAAACAGGCCCTTCAGCCCAACAAGTCCACATCAACCCACCCAGACCCGTTTCTCTCTGAATAATGTACCTACGACTAGGGCAATTTAGAATGGCCAATTCACACGACTTGCACGTCTTTAGACAGTGGGAGCGAACCGGAGCAAACCCACGCAGACTCTGGGCGAATGTGCAAACACGACACAGACAGTCCCCTAAAGCTGGAATCGTGACTGCGTCCCTAGTGCTGTGAGGCAGCAGTGCGAACCACTGAGCGGCTAGTTGGGCGGAATGGCCTGTTTCCAAACTGGAGGGATTCTATGCTTCTGTGATAGCTGAGAATCACCGGGAGACATGATGGGAATGGTCATTCGGTCGCTTGGAGTGACTGAGGTCAGCGATCTCAAACTTTAATCGGTTCAGCGATCTCAAACTTTAATCGGTGAACACACACAGCCCCGTTCTTTGCCTGCAGAAGAAAGAAGTTGCAGGAAAACCTGCTCACCTGGTCGGAGACGAGAAATGAGAGGCGTTTCAGACATCAATTCCCAAAAGCAGCAGCTATGAGTCCAACAGGAGCGCCACCCGCCCCGCCGGTGGACGCTCGTGCTTCCAAGAAGCCGGTTGGACGACAAACGGGCGAGGAGCAATTTGAAGAACACAGCGCTCCTCAGCGTCATACCACAAGACTGAGAGGCCCCAGTGAGATTTGAACTCACGACCTCTGGTTTACAAGACCAGTGCTCTAACCGCTGAGCTATGGAGCCAGGCGCCAGGTCGCTCAGCGGAACTTGGCTGACTGGTTAACACTGGCTGAGTCAGAACGCTTGGGACACAGGTTCCAATCGACCCTCGCGTCACCGTCTGAACGGTTTGAACATTCTCCCCGTGGGTTTGCTCCGGCTGCTCCGTTTACAAAGAAGTGTAGCTTCTGCGGGATTGGCCACGCTTCATTGTCCCATTGTGTACGGTGATTGTGCGGGCTCGGTGGATTAGTCAGCATTCAATGTAGAATGATGCAGTGCGCGGAATGGGCCTGGGTAGATTGCTCTCTGCAGGTCGGTGTTGACGAGATAAGAATATATGAGATTGGTGACAGTGTGGAAACAGGCCCTTCAGCCCAACAAGTCCAAACTGTTTCCAAACTGGAGGGATTCTGTGCTCCTGTGATATCTGAGAATCACCGGGAGACATCATCGGTCAGCGATCTCAAACTGAAATCGGTGAACACACACGCCCCCGTTCTTTGCCTGCAGAACAAAGAAGTTTTTGGATTTCAACTGAACGCTGTAAGTGACAAAAGCAGAAGTTGCAGGAAAGCTCAACTTGACAAAAGTAGCAGCTCTCAGTCCAACAGGGTTATTCGGGAGCGCGTCGCGTACCTCTGGTGTTTGGGGGTGAAAACTCGCCCTTCCTCAGAAGCCGCTTGGACCATAAACAGGCGTTGAGCGATTCGAACATGGTACTCGTCAGTCGCATACCAAACATTGAAACTGACTGCGGGCTGGCCTGGCAAAGAGGATAAATGCGATGAGGCCCCAGTGAGATTTGAACTCACGCCCTCTGGTTTACGAGACCAGCGCTCTAACCGCTGAGCTATGGAGCCGGGGCGAGCGGCCGCCGCGAACCTTTGGCTGATTGGGTAACAGCCCTCGCGTCACCGTCTGGACAGTTTGAACACTCTCTCTCCCCGTGCGCGCGTGGGTTTGCTCCGGCTGCTCCGGTTACAGAGATGTGCAGCTTCTGCGGGGATTGGCCATGCTTCATTGTCCCATTGTGTACGGTGATTGTGCGGGCTCGATGGATTAGTCAGCATTCAATGTACAACGATGCAGTGTGCGGAATGGGTCTGGGTAGACTGCTCTCTGCAGGTCGGTGTTGACGAGATTAGAATAAATTAGATTGGCGACAGTGTGGAAACAGGCCCTTCAGCCCAACAAGTCCACATCAACCCACCCAGACCCGTTTCTCTCTGAATAATGTACCTACGACTAGGGGCAATTTAGAATGGCCAATTCACACGACTTGCACGTCTTTAGACAGTGGGAGCGAACCGGAGCAAACCCACGCAGACTCTGGGCGAATGTGCAAACACGACACAGACAGTCCCCTAAAGCTGGAATCGTGACTGCGTCCCTAGTGCTGTGAGGCAGCAGTGCGAACCACTGAGCGGCTAGTTGGGCGGAATGGCCTGTTTCCAAACTGGAGGGATTCTATGCTTCTGTGATAGCTGAGAATCACCGGGAGACATGATTGGGAATGGTCATTCGGTCGCTTGGAGTGACTGAGGTCAGCGATCTCAAACTTTAATCGGTTCAGCGATCTCAAACTTTAATCGGTGAACACACACAGCCCGTTCTTTGCCTGCAGAAGAAAGAAGTTGCAGGAAAACCTGCTCACCTGGTCGGAGACGAGAAATGAGAGGCGTTTCAGACATCAATTCCCAAAAGCAGCAGCTATGAGTCCAACAGGAGCGCCACCCGCCCCGCCGGTGGACGCTCGTGCTTCCAAGAAGCCGGTTGGACGACAAACGGGCGAGGAGCAATTTGAAGAACACAGCGCTCCTCAGCGTCATACCACAAGACTGAGAGGCCCCAGTGAGATTTGAACTCACGATCTCTGGTTTACAAGACCAGTGCTCTAACCGCTGAGCTATGCAGCCAGGCGCCAGGTCGCTCAGCGGAACTTGGCTGACTGGTTAACACTGGCTGAGTCAGAACGCTTGGGACACAGGTTCCAATCGACCCTCGCGTCACCGTCTGAACGGTTTGAACATTCTCCCCGTGGGTTTGCTCCGGCTGCTCCGTTTACAAAGAAGTGTAGCTTCTGCGGGATTGGCCACGCTTCATTGTCCCATTGTGTACGGTGATTGTGCGGGCTCGGTGGATTAGTCAGCATTCAATGTAGAATGATGCAGTGCGCGGAATGGGCCTGGGTAGATTGCTCTCTGCAGGTCGGTGTTGACGAGATAAGAATATATGAGATTGGTGACAGTGTGGAAACAGGCCCTTCAGCCAACAAGTCCAAACTGTTTCCAAACTGGAGGGATTCTGTGCTCCTGTGATATCTGAGAATCACCGGGAGACATCATCGGTCAGCGATCTCAAACTGAAATCGGTGAACACACACGGCCCCGTTCTTTGCCTGCAGAACAAAGAAGTTTTGGATTTCAACTGAACGCTGTAAGTGACAAAAGCAGAAGTTGCAGGAAAGCTCAACTTGACAAAAGTAGCAGCTCTCAGTCCAACAGGGTTATTCGGGAGCGCGTCGCGTACCTCTGGTGTTTGGGGGTGAAAACTCGCCCTTCCTCAGAAGCCGCTTGGACCATAAACAGGCGTTGAGCGATTCGAACATGGTACTCGTCAGTCGCATACCAAACATTGAAACTGACTGCGGGCTGGCCTGGCAAAGAGGATAAATGCGATGAGGCCCCAGTGAGATTTGAACTCACGCCCTCTGGTTTACGAGACCAGCGCTCTAACCGCTGAGCTATGGAGCCGGGCGAGCGGCCGCCGCGAACCTTTGGCTGATTGGGTAACAGCCCTCGCGTCACCGTCTGGACAGTTTGAACACTCTCTCTCCCCGTGCGCGCGTGGGTTTGCTCCGGCTGCTCCGGTTACAGAGATGTGCAGCTTCTGCGGGATTGGCCATGCTTCATTGTCCCATTGTGTACGGTGATTGTGCGGGCTCGATGGATTAGTCAGCATTCAATGTACAACGATGCAGTGTGCGGAATGGGTCTGGGTAGACTGCTCTCTGCAGGTCGGTGTTGACGAGATTAGAATAAATTAGATTGGCGACAGTGTGGAAACAGGCCCTTCAGCCCAACAAGTCCACATCAACCCACCCAGACCCGTTTCTCTCTGAATAATGTACCTACGACTAGGGGCAATTTAGAATGGCCAATTCACACGACTTGCACGTCTTTAGACAGTGGGAGCGAACCGGAGCAAACCCACGCAGACTCTGGGCGAATGTGCAAACACGACACAGACAGTCCCCTAAAGCTGGAATCGTGACTGCGTCCCTAGTGCTGTGAGGCAGCAGTGCGAACCACTGAGCGGCTAGTTGGGCGGAATGGCCTGTTTCCAAACTGGAGGGATTCTATGCTTCTGTGATAGCTGAGAATCACCGGGAGACATGATTGGGAATGGTCATTCGGTCGCTTGGAGTGACTGAGGTCAGCGATCTCAAACTTTAATCGGTCAGCGATCTCAAACTTTAATCGGTGAACACACACAGCCCCGTTCTTTGCCTGCAGAAGAAAGAAGTTGCAGGAAAACCTGCTCACCTGGTCGGAGACGAGAAATGAGAGGCGTTTCAGACATCAATTCCCAAAGCAGCAGCTATGAGTCCAACAGGAGCGCCACCCGCCCCGCCGGTGGACGCTCGTGCTTCCAAGAAGCCGGTTGGACGACAAACGGGCGAGGAGCAATTTGAAGAACACAGCGCTCCTCAGCGTCATACCACAAGACTGAGAGGCCCCAGTGAGATTTGAACTCACGACCTCTGGTTTACAAGACCAGTGCTCTAACCGCTGAGCTATGGAGCCAGGCGCCAGGTCGCTCAGCGGAACTTGGCTGACTGGTTAACACTGGCTGAGTCAGAACGCTTGGGACACAGGTTCCAATCGACCCTCGCGTCACCGTCTGAACGGTTTGAACATTCTCCCCGTGGGTTTGCTCCGGCTGCTCCGTTTACAAAGAAGTGTAGCTTCTGCGGGATTGGCCACGCTTCATTGTCCCATTGTGTACGGTGATTGTGCGGGCTCGGTGGATTAGTCAGCATTCAATGTAGAATGATGCAGTGCGCGGAATGGGCCTGGGTAGATTGCTCTCTGCAGGTCGGTGTGACGAGATAAGAATATATGAGATTGGTGACAGTGTGGAAACAGGCCCTTCAGCCCAACAAGTCCAAACTGTTTCCAAACTGGAGGGATTCTGTGCTCCTGTGATATCTGAGAATCACCGGGAGACATCATCGGTCAGCGATCTCAAACTGAAATCGGTGAACACACACGGCCCCGTTCTTTGCCTGCAGAACAAAGAAGTTTTTGGATTTCAACTGAACGCTGTAAGTGACAAAAGCAGAAGTTGCAGGAAAGCTCAACTTGACAAAAGTAGCAGCTCTCAGTCCAACAGGGTTATTCGGGAGCGCGTCGCGTACCTCTGGTGTTTGGGGGTGAAAACTCGCCCTTCCTCAGAAGCCGCTTGGACCATAAACAGGCGTTGAGCGATTCGAACATGGTACTCGTCAGTCGCATACCAAACATTGAAACTGACTGCGGCTGGCCTGGCAAAGAGGATAAATGCGATGAGGCCCCAGTGAGATTTGAACTCACGCCCTCTGGTTTACGAGACCAGCGCTCTAACCGCTGAGCTATGGAGCCGGGCGAGCGGCCGCCGCGAACCTTTGGCTGATTGGGTAACAGCCCTCGCGTCACCGTCTGGACAGTTTGAACACTCTCTCTCCCCGTGCGCGCGTGGGTTTGCTCCGGCTGCTCCGGTTACAGAGATGTGCAGCTTCTGCGGGATTGGCCATGCTTCATTGTCCCATTGTGTACGGTGATTGTGCGGGCTCGATGGATTAGTCAGCATTCAATGTACAACGATGCAGTGTGCGGAATGGGTCTGGGTAGACTGCTCTCTGCAGGTCGGTGTTGACGAGATTAGAATAAATTAGATTGGCGACAGTGTGGAAACAGGCCCTTCAGCCCAACAAGTCCACATCAACCCACCCAGACCCGTTTCTCTCTGAATAATGTACCTACGACTAGGGGCAATTTAGAATGGCCAATTCACACGACTTGCACGTCTTTAGACAGTGGGAGCGAACCGGAGCAAACCCACGCAGACTCTGGGCGAATGTGCAAACACGACACAGACAGTCCCCTAAAGCTGGAATCGTGACTGCGTCCCTAGTGCTGTGAGGCAGCAGTGCGAACCACTGAGCGGCTAGTTGGGCGGAATGGCCTGTTTCCAAACTGGAGGGATTCTATGCTTCTGTGATAGCTGAGAATCACCGGGAGACATGATTGGGAATGGTCATTCGGTCGCTTGGAGTGACTGAGGTCAGCGATCTCAAACTTTAATCGGTTCAGCGATCTCAAACTTTAATCGGTGAACACACACAGCCCCGTTCTTTGCCTGCAGAAGAAAGAAGTTGCAGGAAAACCTGCTCACCTGGTCGGAGACGAGAAATGAGAGGCGTTTCAGACATCAATTCCCAAAAGCAGCAGCTATGAGTCCAACAGGAGCGCCACCCGCCCCGCCGGTGGACGCTCGTGCTTCCAAGAAGCCGGTTGGACGACAAACGGGCGAGGAGCAATTTGAAGAACACAGCGCTCCTCAGCGTCATACCACAAGACTGAGAGGCCCCAGTGAGATTTGAACTCACGACCTCTGGTTTACAAGACCAGTGCTCTAACCGCTGAGCTATGGAGCCAGGCGCCAGGTCGCTCAGCGGAACTTGGCTGACTGGTTAACACTGGCTGAGTCAGAACGCTTGGGACACAGGTTCCAATCGACCCTCGCGTCACCGTCTGAACGGTTTGAACATTCTCCCCGTGGGTTTGCTCCGGCTGCTCCGTTTACAAAGAAGTGTAGCTTCTGCGGGATTGGCCACGCTTCATTGTCCCATTGTGTACGGTGATTGTGCGGGCTCGGTGGATTAGTCAGCATTCAATGTAGAATGATGCAGTGCGCGGAATGGGCCTGGGTAGATTGCTCTCTGCAGGTCGGTGTTGACGAGATAAGAATATATGAGATTGGTGACAGTGTGGAAACAGGCCCTTCAGCCCAACAAGTCCAAACTGTTTCCAAACTGGAGGGATTCTGTGCTCCTGTGATATCTGAGAATCACCGGGAGACATCATCGGTCAGCGATCTCAAACTGAAATCGGTGAACACACACGGCCCCGTTCTTTGCCTGCAGAACAAAGAAGTTTTTGGATTTCAACTGAACGCTGTAAGTGACAAAAGCAGAAGTTGCAGGAAAGCTCAACTTGACAAAAGTAGCAGCTCTCAGTCCAACAGGGTTATTCGGGAGCGCGTCGCGTACCTCTGGTGTTTGGGGGTGAAAACTCGCCCTTCCTCAGAAGCCGCTTGGACCATAAACAGGCGTTGAGCGATTCGAACATGGTACTCGTCAGTCGCATACCAAACATTGAAACTGACTGCGGGCTGGCCTGGCAAAGAGGATAAATGCGATGAGGCCCCAGTGAGATTTGAACTCACGCCCTCTGGTTTACGAGACCAGCGCTCTAACCGCTGAGCTATGGAGCCGGGCGAGCGGCCGCCGCGAACCTTTGGCTGATTGGGTAACAGCCCTCGCGTCACCGTCTGGACAGTTTGAACACTCTCTCTCCCCGTGCGCGCGTGGGTTTGCTCCGGCTGCTCCGGTTACAGAGATGTGCAGCTTCTGCGGGATTGGCCATGCTTCATTGTCCCATTGTGTACGGTGATTGTGCGGGCTCGATGGATTAGTCAGCATTCAATGTACAACGATGCAGTGTGCGGAATGGGTCTGGTAGACTGCTCTCTGCAGGTCGGTGTTGACGAGATTAGAATAAATTAGATTGGCGACAGTGTGGAAACAGGCCCTTCAGCCCAACAAGTCCACATCAACCCACCCAGACCCGTTTCTCTCTGAATAATGTACCTACGACTAGGGGCAATTTAGAATGGCCAATTCACACGACTTGCACGTCTTTAGACAGTGGGAGCGAACCGGAGCAAACCCACGCAGACTCTGGGCGAATGTGCAAACACGACACAGACAGTCCCCTAAAGCTGGAATCGTGACTGCGTCCCTAGTGCTGTGAGGCAGCAGTGCGAACCACTGAGCGGCTAGTTGGGCGGAATGGCCTGTTTCCAACTGGAGGGATTCTATGCTTCTGTGATAGCTGAGAATCACCGGGAGACATGATTGGGAATGGTCATTCGGTCGCTTGGAGTGACTGAGGTCAGCGATCTCAAACTTTAATCGGTTCAGCGATCTCAAACTTTAATCGGTGAACACACACAGCCCCGTTCTTTGCCTGCAGAAGAAAGAAGTTGCAGGAAAACCTGCTCACCTGGTCGGAGACGAGAAATGAGAGGCGTTTCAGACATCAATTCCCAAAAGCAGCAGCTATGAGTCCAACAGGAGCGCCACCCGCCCCGCCGGTGGACGCTCGTGCTTCCAAGAAGCCGGTTGGACGACAAACGGGCGAGGAGCAATTTGAAGAACACAGCGCTCCTCAGCGTCATACCACAAGACTGAGAGGCCCCAGTGAGATTTGAACTCACGACCTCTGGTTTACAAGACCAGTGCTCTAACCGCTGAGCTATGGAGCCAGGCGCCAGGTCGCTCAGCGGAACTTGGCTGACTGGTTAACACTGGCTGAGTCAGAACGCTTGGGACACAGGTTCCAATCGACCCTCGCGTCACCGTCTGAACGGTTTGAACATTCTCCCCGTGGGTTTGCTCCGGCTGCTCCGTTTACAAAGAAGTGTAGCTTCTGCGGGATTGGCCACGCTTCATTGTCCCATTGTGTACGGTGATTGTGCGGGCTCGGTGGATTAGTCAGCATTCAATGTAGAATGATGCAGTGCGCGGAATGGGCCTGGGTAGATTGCTCTCTGCAGGTCGGTGTTGACGAGATAAGAATATATGAGATTGGTGACAGTGTGGAAACAGGCCCTTCAGCCCAACAAGTCCAAACTGTTTCCAAACTGGAGGGATTCTGTGCTCCTGTGATATCTGAGAATCACCGGGAGACATCATCGGTCAGCGATCTCAAACTGAAATCGGTGAACACACACGGCCCCGTTCTTTGCCTGCAGAACAAAGAAGTTTTGGATTTCAACTGAACGCTGTAAGTGACAAAAGCAGAAGTTGCAGGAAAGCTCAACTTGACAAAAGTAGCAGCTCTCAGTCCAACAGGGTTATTCGGGAGCGCGTCGCGTTCCTCTGGTGTTTGGGGGTGAAAACTCGCCCTTCCTCAGAAGCCGCTTGGACCATAAACAGGCGTTGAGCGATTCGAACATGGTACTCGTCAGTCGCATACCAAACATTGAAACTGACTGCGGGCTGGCCTGGCAAAGAGGATAAATGCGATGAGGCCCCAGTGAGATTTGAACTCACGCCCTCTGGTTTACGAGACCAGCGCTCTAACCGCTGAGCTATGGAGCCGGGCGAGCGGCCGCCGCGAACCTTTGGCTGATTGGGTAACAGCCCTCGCGTCACCGTCTGGACAGTTTGAACACTCTCTCTCCCCGTGCGCGCGTGGGTTTGCTCCGGCTGCTCCGGTTACAGAGATGTGCAGCTTCTGCGGGATTGGCCATGCTTCATTGTCCATTGTGTACGGTGATTGTGCGGGCTCGATGGATTAGTCAGCATTCAATGTACAACGATGCAGTGTGCGGAATGGGTCTGGGTAGACTGCTCTCTGCAGGTCGGTGTTGACGAGATTAGAATAAATTAGATTGGCGACAGTGTGGAAACAGGCCCTTCAGCCCAACAAGTCCACATCAACCCACCCAGACCCGTTTCTCTCTGAATAATGTACCTACGACTAGGGGCAATTTAGAATGGCCAATTCACACGACTTGCACGTCTTTAGACAGTGGGAGCGAACCGGAGCAAACCCACGCAGACTCTGGGCGAATGTGCAAACACGACACAGACAGTCCCCTAAAGCTGGAATCGTGACTGCGTCCCTAGTGCTGTGAGGCAGCAGTGCGAACCACTGAGCGGCTAGTTGGGCGGAATGGCCTGTTTCCAAACTGGAGGGATTCTATGCTTCTGTGATAGCTGAGAATCACCGGGAGACATGATTGGGAATGGTCATTCGGTCGCTTGGAGTGACTGAGGTCAGCGATCTCAAACTTTAATCGGTTCAGCGATCTCAAACTTTAATCGGTGAACACACACAGCCCCGTTCTTTGCCTGCAGAAGAAAGAAGTTGCAGGAAAACCTGCTCACCTGGTCGGAGACGAGAAATGAGAGGCGTTTCAGACATCAATTCCCAAAGCAGCAGCTATGAGTCCAACAGGAGCGCCACCCGCCCCGCCGGTGGACGCTCGTGCTTCCAAGAAGCCGGTTGGACGACAAACGGGCGAGGAGCAATTTGAAGAACACAGCGCTCCTCAGCGTCATACCACAAGACTGAGAGGCCCCAGTGAGATTTGAACTCACGACCTCTGGTTTACAAGACCAGTGCTCTAACCGCTGAGCTATGGAGCCAGGCGCCAGGTCGCTCAGCGGAACTTGGCTGACTGGTTAACACTGGCTGAGTCAGAACGCTTGGGACACAGGTTCCAATCGACCCTCGCGTCACCGTCTGAACGGTTTGAACATTCTCCCCGTGGGTTTGCTCCGGCTGCTCCGTTTACAAAGAAGTGTAGCTTCTGCGGGATTGGCCACGCTTCATTGTCCCATTGTGTACGGTGATTGTGCGGGCTCGGTGGATTAGTCAGCATTCAATGTAGAATGATGCAGTGCGCGGAATGGGCCTGGGTAGATTGCTCTCTGCAGGTCGGTGTTGACGAGATAAGAATATATGAGATTGGTGACAGTGTGGAAACAGGCCCTTCAGCCCAACAAGTCCAAACTGTTTCCAAACTGGAGGGATTCTGTGCTCCTGTGATATCTGAGAATCACCGGGAGACATCATCGGTCAGCGATCTCAAACTGAAATCGGTGAACACACACGGCCCCGTTCTTTGCCTGCAGAACAAAGAAGTTTTTGGATTTCAACTGAACGCTGTAAGTGACAAAAGCAGAAGTTGCAGGAAAGCTCAACTTGACAAAAGTAGCAGCTCTCAGTCCAACAGGGTTATTCGGGAGCGCGTCGCGTACCTCTGGTGTTTGGGGGTGAAAACTCGCCCTTCCTCAGAAGCCGCTTGGACCATAAACAGGCGTTGAGCGATTCGAACATGGTACTCGTCAGTCGCATACCAAACATTGAAACTGACTGCGGGCTGGCCTGGCAAAGAGGATAAATGCGATGAGGCCCCAGTGAGATTTGAACTCACGCCCTCTGGTTTACGAGACCAGCGCTCTAACCGCTGAGCTATGGAGCCGGGCGAGCGGCCGCCGCGAACCTTTGGCTGATTGGGGTAACAGCCCTCGCGTCACCGTCTGGACAGTTTGAACACTCTCTCTCCCCGTGCGCGCGTGGGTTTGCTCCGGCTGCTCCGGTTACAGAGATGTGCAGCTTCTGCGGGATTGGCCATGCTTCATTGTCCATTGTGTACGGTGATTGTGCGGGCTCGATGGATTAGTCAGCATTCAATGTACAACGATGCAGTGTGCGGAATGGGTCTGGGTAGACTGCTCTCTGCAGGTCGGTGTTGACGAGATTAGAATAAATTAGATTGGCGACAGTGTGGAAACAGGCCCTTCAGCCCAACAAGTCCACATCAACCCACCCAGACCCGTTTCTCTCTGAATAATGTACCTACGACTAGGGGCAATTTAGAATGGCCAATTCACACGACTTGCACGTCTTTAGACAGTGGGAGCGAACCGGAGCAAACCCACGCAGACTCTGGGCGAATGTGCAAACACGACACAGACAGTCCCCTAAAGCTGGAATCGTGACTGCGTCCCTAGTGCTGTGAGGCAGCAGTGCGAACCACTGAGCGGCTAGTTGGGCGGAATGGCCTGTTTCCAAACTGGAGGGATTCTATGCTTCTGTGATAGCTGAGAATCACCGGGAGACATGATTGGGAATGGTCATTCGGTCGCTTGGAGTGACTGAGGTCAGCGATCTCAAACTTTAATCGGTTCAGCGATCTCAAACTTTAATCGGTGAACACACACAGCCCCGTTCTTTGCCTGCAGAAGAAAGAAGTTGCAGGAAAACCTGCTCACCTGGTCGGAGACGAGAAATGAGAGGCGTTTCAGACATCAATTCCCAAAAGCAGCAGCTATGAGTCCAACAGGAGCGCCACCCGCCCCGCCGGTGGACGCTCGTGCTTCCAAGAAGCCGGTTGGACGACAAACGGGCGAGGAGCAATTTGAAGAACACAGCGCTCCTCAGCGTCATACCACAAGACTGAGAGGCCCCAGTGAGATTTGAACTCACGACCTCTGGTTTACAAGACCAGTGCTCTAACCGCTGAGCTATGGAGCCAGGCGCCAGGTCGCTCAGCGGAACTTGGCTGACTGGTTAACACTGGCTGAGTCAGAACGCTTGGGACACAGGTTCCAATCGACCCTCGCGTCACCGTCTGAACGGTTTGAACATTCTCCCCGTGGGTTTGCTCCGGCTGCTCCGTTTACAAAGAAGTGTAGCTTCTGCGGGATTGGCCACGCTTCATTGTCCCATTGTGTACGGTGATTGTGCGGGCTCGGTGGATTAGTCAGCATTCAATGTAGAATGATGCAGTGCGCGGAATGGGCCTGGTAGATTGCTCTCTGCAGGTCGGTGTTGACGAGATAAGAATATATGAGATTGGTGACAGTGTGGAAACAGGCCCTTCAGCCCAACAAGTCCAAACTGTTTCCAAACTGGAGGGATTCTGTGCTCCTGTGATATCTGAGAATCACCGGGAGACATCATCGGTCAGCGATCTCAAACTGAAATCGGTGAACACACACGGCCCCGTTCTTTGCCTGCAGAACAAAGAAGTTTTTGGATTTCAACTGAACGCTGTAAGTGACAAAAGCAGAAGTTGCAGGAAAGCTCAACTTGACAAAAGTAGCAGCTCTCAGTCCAACAGGGTTATTCGGGAGCGCGTCGCGTACCTCTGGTGTTTGGGGGTGAAAACTCGCCCTTCCTCAGAAGCCGCTTGGACCATAAACAGGCGTTGAGCGATTCGAACATGGTACTCGTCAGTCGCATACCAAACATTGAAACTGACTGCGGGCTGGCCTGGCAAAGAGGATAAATGCGATGAGGCCCCAGTGAGATTTGAACTCACGCCCTCTGGTTTACGAGACCAGCGCTCTAACCGCTGAGCTATGGAGCCGGGCGAGCGGCCGCCGCGAACCTTTGGCTGATTGGGTAACAGCCCTCGCGTCACCGTCTGGACAGTTTGAACACTCTCTCTCCCCGTGCGCGCGTGGGTTTGCTCCGGCTGCTCCGGTTACAGAGATGTGCAGCTTCTGCGGGATTGGCCATGCTTCATTGTCCCATTGTGTACGGTGATTGTGCGGGCTCGATGGATTAGTCAGCATTCAATGTACAACGATGCAGTGTGCGGAATGGGTCTGGGTAGACTGCTCTCTGCAGGTCGGTGTTGACGAGATTAGAATAAATTAGATTGGCGACAGTGTGGAAACAGGCCCTTCAGCCCAACAAGTCCACATCAACCCACCCAGACCCGTTTCTCTCTGAATAATGTACCTACGACTAGGGGCAATTTAGAATGGCCAATTCACACGACTTGCACGTCTTTAGACAGTGGGAGCGAACCGGAGCAAACCCACGCAGACTCTGGGCGAATGTGCAAACACGACACAGACAGTCCCCTAAAGCTGGAATCGTGACTGCGTCCCTAGTGCTGTGAGGCAGCAGTGCGAACCACTGAGCGGCTAGTTGGGCGGAATGGCCTGTTTCCAAACTGGAGGGATTCTATGCTTCTGTGATAGCTGAGAATCACCGGGAGACATGATTGGGAATGGTCATTCGGTCGCTTGGAGTGACTGAGGTCAGCGATCTCAAACTTTAATCGGTCAGCGATCTCAAACTTTAATCGGTGAACACACACAGCCCCGTTCTTTGCCTGCAGAAGAAAGAAGTTGCAGGAAAACCTGCTCACCTGGTCGGAGACGAGAAATGAGAGGCGTTTCAGACATCAATTCCCAAAAGCAGCAGCTATGAGTCCAACAGGAGCGCCACCCGCCCCGCCGGTGGACGCTCGTGCTTCCAAGAAGCCGGTTGGACGACAAACGGGCGAGGAGCAATTTGAAGAACACAGCGCTCCTCAGCGTCATACCACAAGACTGAGAGGCCCCAGTGAGATTTGAACTCACGACCTCTGGTTTACAAGACCAGTGCTCTAACCGCTGAGCTATGGAGCCAGGCGCCAGGTCGCTCAGCGGAACTTGGCTGACTGGTTAACACTGGCTGAGTCAGAACGCTTGGGACACAGGTTCCAATCGACCCTCGCGTCACCGTCTGAACGGTTTGAACATTCTCCCCGTGGGTTTGCTCCGGCTGCTCCGTTTACAAAGAAGTGTAGCTTCTGCGGGATTGGCCACGCTTCATTGTCCCATTGTGTACGGTGATTGTGCGGGCTCGGTGGATTAGTCAGCATTCAATGTAGAATGATGCAGTGCGCGGAATGGGCCTGGGTAGATTGCTCTCTGCAGGTCGGTGTTGACGAGATAAGAATATATGAGATTGGTGACAGTGTGGAAACAGGCCCTTCAGCCCAACAAGTCCAAACTGTTTCCAAACTGGAGGGATTCTGTGCTCCTGTGATATCTGAGAATCACCGGGAGACATCATCGGTCAGCGATCTCAAACTGAAATCGGTGAACACACACGGCCCCGTTCTTTGCCTGCAGAACAAAGAAGTTTTTGGATTTCAACTGAACGCTGTAAGTGACAAAAGCAGAAGTTGCAGGAAAGCTCAACTTGACAAAAGTAGCAGCTCTCAGTCCAACAGGGTTATTCGGGAGCGCGTCGCGTACCTCTGGTGTTTGGGGGTGAAAACTCGCCCTTCCTCAGAAGCCGCTTGGACCATAAACAGGCGTTGAGCGATTCGAACATGGTACTCGTCAGTCGCATACCAAACATTGAAACTGACTGCGGGCTGGCCTGGCAAAGAGGATAAATGCGATGAGGCCCCAGTGAGATTTGAACTCACGCCCTCTGGTTTACGAGACCAGCGCTCTAACCGCTGAGCTATGGAGCCGGGCGAGCGGCCGCCGCGAACCTTTGGCTGATTGGGTAACAGCCCTCGCGTCACCGTCTGGACAGTTTGAACACTCTCTCTCCCCGTGCGCGCGTGGGTTTGCTCCGGCTGCTCCGGTTACAGAGATGTGCAGCTTCTGCGGGATTGGCCATGCTTCATTGTCCATTGTGTACGGTGATTGTGCGGGCTCGATGGATTAGTCAGCATTCAATGTACAACGATGCAGTGTGCGGAATGGGTCTGGGTAGACTGCTCTCTGCAGGTCGGTGTTGACGAGATTAGAATAAATTAGATTGGCGACAGTGTGGAAACAGGCCCTTCAGCCCAACAAGTCCACATCAACCCACCCAGACCCGTTTCTCTCTGAATAATGTACCTACGACTAGGGGCAATTTAGAATGGCCAATTCACACGACTTGCACGTCTTTAGACAGTGGAGCGAACCGGAGCAAACCCACGCAGACTCTGGGCGAATGTGCAAACACGACACAGACAGTCCCCTAAAGCTGGAATCGTGACTGCGTCCCTAGTGCTGTGAGGCAGCAGTGCGAACCACTGAGCGGCTAGTTGGGCGGAATGGCCTGTTTCCAAACTGGAGGGATTCTATGCTTCTGTGATAGCTGAGAATCACCGGGAGACATGATTGGGAATGGTCATTCGGTCGCTTGGAGTGACTGAGGTCAGCGATCTCAAACTTTAATCGGTTCAGCGATCTCAAACTTTAATCGGTGAACACACACAGCCCCGTTCTTTGCCTGCAGAAGAAAGAAGTTGCAGGAAAACCTGCTCACCTGGTCGGAGACGAGAAATGAGAGGCGTTTCAGACATCAATTCCCAAAAGCAGCAGCTATGAGTCCAACAGGAGCGCCACCCGCCCCGCCGGTGGACGCTCGTGCTTCCAAGAAGCCGGTTGGACGACAAACGGGCGAGGAGCAATTTGAAGAACACAGCGCTCCTCAGCGTCATACCACAAGACTGAGAGGCCCCAGTGAGATTTGAACTCACGACCTCTGGTTTACAAGACCAGTGCTCTAACCGCTGAGCTATGGAGCCAGGCGCCAGGTCGCTCAGCGGAACTTGGCTGACTGGTTAACACTGGCTGAGTCAGAACGCTTGGGACACAGGTTCCAATCGACCCTCGCGTCACCGTCTGAACGGTTTGAACATTCTCCCCGTGGGTTTGCTCCGGCTGCTCCGTTTACAAAGAAGTGTAGCTTCTGCGGGATTGGCCACGCTTCATTGTCCCATTGTGTACGGTGATTGTGCGGGCTCGGTGGATTAGTCAGCATTCAATGTAGAATGATGCAGTGCGCGGAATGGGCCTGGGTAGATTGCTCTCTGCAGGTCGGTGTTGACGAGATAAGAATATATGAGATTGGTGACAGTGTGGAAACAGGCCCTTCAGCCCAACAAGTCCAAACTGTTTCCAAACTGGAGGGATTCTGTGCTCCTGTGATATCTGAGAATCACCGGGAGACATCATCGGTCAGCGATCTCAAACTGAAATCGGTGAACACACACGGCCCCGTTCTTTGCCTGCAGAACAAAGAAGTTTTTGGATTTCAACTGAACGCTGTAAGTGACAAAAGCAGAAGTTGCAGGAAAGCTCAACTTGACAAAAGTAGCAGCTCTCAGTCCAACAGGGTTATTCGGGAGCGCGTCGCGTACCTCTGGTGTTTGGGGGTGAAAACTCGCCCTTCCTCAGAAGCCGCTTGGACCATAAACAGGCGTTGAGCGATTCGAACATGGTACTCGTCAGTCGCATACCAAACATTGAAACTGACTGCGGGCTGGCCTGGCAAAGAGGATAAATGCGATGAGGCCCCAGTGAGATTTGAACTCACGCCCTCTGGTTTACGAGACCAGCGCTCTAACCGCTGAGCTATGGAGCCGGGCGAGCGGCCGCCGCGAACCTTTGGCTGATTGGGTAACAGCCCTCGCGTCACCGTCTGGACAGTTTGAACACTCTCTCTCCCCGTGCGCGCGTGGGTTTGCTCCGGCTGCTCCGGTTACAGAGATGTGCAGCTTCTGCGGGATTGGCCATGCTTCATTGTCCCATTGTGTACGGTGATTGTGCGGGCTCGATGGATTAGTCAGCATTCAATGTACAACGATGCAGTGTGCGGAATGGGTCTGGGTAGACTGCTCTCTGCAGGTCGGTGTTGACGAGATTAGAATAAATTAGATTGGCGACAGTGTGGAAACAGGCCCTTCAGCCCAACAAGTCCACATCAACCCACCCAGACCCGTTTCTCTCTGAATAATGTACCTACGACTAGGGGCAATTTAGAATGGCCAATTCACACGACTTGCACGTCTTTAGACAGTGGGAGCGAACCGGAGCAAACCCACGCAGACTCTGGGCGAATGTGCAAACACGACACAGACAGTCCCCTAAAGCTGGAATCGTGACTGCGTCCCTAGTGCTGTGAGGCAGCAGTGCGAACCACTGAGCGGCTAGTTGGGCGGAATGGCCTGTTTCCAAACTGGAGGGATTCTATGCTTCTGTGATAGCTGAGAATCACCGGGAGACATGATTGGGAATGGTCATTCGGTCGCTTGGAGTGACTGAGGTCAGCGATCTCAAACTTTAATCGGTTCAGCGATCTCAAACTTTAATCGGTGAACACACACAGCCCCGTTCTTTGCCTGCAGAAGAAAGAAGTTGCAGGAAAACCTGCTCACCTGGTCGGAGACGAGAAATGAGAGGCGTTTCAGACATCAATTCCCAAAAGCAGCAGCTATGAGTCCAACAGGAGCGCCACCCGCCCCGCCGGTGGACGCTCGTGCTTCCAAGAAGCCGGTTGGACGACAAACGGGCGAGGAGCAATTTGAAGAACACAGCGCTCCTCAGCGTCATACCACAAGACTGAGAGGCCCCAGTGAGATTTGAACTCACGACCTCTGGTTTACAAGACCAGTGCTCTAACCGCTGAGCTATGGAGCCAGGCGCCAGGTTGCTCAGCGGAACTTGGCTGACTGGTTAACACTGGCTGAGTCAGAACGCTTGGGACACAGGTTCCAATCGACCCTCGCGTCACCGTCTGAACGGTTTGAACATTCTCCCCGTGGGTTTGCTCCGGCTGCTCCGTTTACAAAGAAGTGTAGCTTCTGCGGGATTGGCCACGCTTCATTGTCCCATTGTGTACGGTGATTGTGCGGGCTCGGTGGATTAGTCAGCATTCAATGTAGAATGATGCAGTGCGCGGAATGGGCCTGGGTAGATTGCTCTCTGCAGGTCGGTGTTGACGAGATAAGAATATATGAGATTGGTGACAGTGTGGAAACAGGCCCTTCAGCCCAACAAGTCCAAACTGTTTCCAAACTGGAGGGATTCTGTGCTCCTGTGATATCTGAGAATCACCGGGAGACATCATCGGTCAGCGATCTCAAACTGAAATCGGTGAACACACACGGCCCCGTTCTTTGCCTGCAGAACAAAGAAGTTTTTGGATTTCAACTGAACGCTGTAAGTGACAAAAGCAGAAGTTGCAGGAAAGCTCAACTTGACAAAAGTAGCAGCTCTCAGTCCAACAGGGTTATTCGGGAGCGCGTCGCGTACCTCTGGTGTTTGGGGGTGAAAACTCGCCCTTCCTCAGAAGCCGCTTGGACCATAAACAGGCGTTGAGCGATTCGAACATGGTACTCGTCAGTCGCATACCAAACATTGAAACTGACTGCGGCTGGCCTGGCAAAGAGGATAAATGCGATGAGGCCCCAGTGAGATTTGAACTCACGCCCTCTGGTTTACGAGACCAGCGCTCTAACCGCTGAGCTATGGAGCCGGGCGAGCGGCCGCCGCGAACCTTTGGCTGATTGGGTAACAGCCCTCGCGTCACCGTCTGGACAGTTTGAACACTCTCTCTCCCCGTGCGCGCGTGGGTTTGCTCCGGCTGCTCCGGTTACAGAGATGTGCAGCTTCTGCGGGATTGGCCATGCTTCATTGTCCCATTGTGTACGGTGATTGTGCGGGCTCGATGGATTAGTCAGCATTCAATGTACAACGATGCAGTGTGCGGAATGGGTCTGGGTAGACTGCTCTCTGCAGGTCGGTGTTGACGAGATTAGAATAAATTAGATTGGCGACAGTGTGGAAACAGGCCCTTCAGCCCAACAAGTCCACATCAACCCACCCAGACCCGTTTCTCTCTGAATAATGTACCTACGACTAGGGGCAATTTAGAATGGCCAATTCACACGACTTGCACGTCTTTAGACAGTGGGAGCGAACCGGAGCAAACCCACGCAGACTCTGGGCGAATGTGCAAACACGACACAGACAGTCCCCTAAAGCTGGAATCGTGACTGCGTCCCTAGTGCTGTGAGGCAGCAGTGCGAACCACTGAGCGGCTAGTTGGGCGGAATGGCCTGTTTCCAAACTGGAGGGATTCTATGCTTCTGTGATAGCTGAGAATCACCGGGAGACATGATTGGGAATGGTCATTCGGTCGCTTGGAGTGACTGAGGTCAGCGATCTCAAACTTTAATCGGTTCAGCGATCTCAAACTTTAATCGGTGAACACACACAGCCCCGTTCTTTGCCTGCAGAAGAAAGAAGTTGCAGGAAAACCTGCTCACCTGGTCGGAGACGAGAAATGAGAGGCGTTTCAGACATCAATTCCCAAAAGCAGCAGCTATGAGTCCAACAGGAGCGCCACCCGCCCCGCCGGTGGACGCTCGTGCTTCCAAGAAGCCGGTTGGACGACAAACGGGCGAGGAGCAATTTGAAGAACACAGCGCTCCTCAGCGTCATACCACAAGACTGAGAGGCCCCAGTGAGATTTGAACTCACGACCTCTGGTTTACAAGACCAGTGCTCTAACCGCTGAGCTATGGAGCCAGGCGCCAGGTCGCTCAGCGGAACTTGGCTGACTGGTTAACACTGGCTGAGTCAGAACGCTTGGGACACAGGTTCCAATCGACCCTCGCGTCACCGTCTGAACGGTTTGAACATTCTCCCCGTGGGTTTGCTCCGGCTGCTCCGTTTACAAAGAAGTGTAGCTTCTGCGGGATTGGCCACGCTTCATTGTCCCATTGTGTACGGTGATTGTGCGGGCTCGGTGGATTAGTCAGCATTCAATGTAGAATGATGCAGTGCGCGGAATGGGCCTGGGTAGATTGCTCTCTGCAGGTCGGTGTTGACGAGATAAGAATATATGAGATTGGTGACAGTGTGGAAACAGGCCCTTCAGCCCAACAAGTCCAAACTGTTTCCAAACTGGAGGGATTCTGTGCTCCTGTGATATCTGAGAATCACCGGGAGACATCATCGGTCAGCGATCTCAAACTGAAATCGGTGAACACACACGGCCCCGTTCTTTGCCTGCAGAACAAAGAAGTTTTTGGATTTCAACTGAACGCTGTAAGTGACAAAAGCAGAAGTTGCAGGAAAGCTCAACTTGACAAAAGTAGCAGCTCTCAGTCCAACAGGGTTATTCGGGAGCGCGTCGCGTACCTCTGGTGTTTGGGGGTGAAAACTCGCCCTTCCTCAGAAGCCGCTTGGACCATAAACAGGCGTTGAGCGATTCGAACATGGTACTCGTCAGTCGCATACCAAACATTGAAACTGACTGCGGGCTGGCCTGGCAAAGAGGATAAATGCGATGAGGCCCCAGTGAGATTTGAACTCACGCCCTCTGGTTTACGAGACCAGCGCTCTAACCGCTGAGCTATGGAGCCGGGCGAGCGGCCGCCGCGAACCTTTGGCTGATTGGGTAACAGCCCTCGCGTCACCGTCTGGACAGTTTGAACACTCTCTCTCCCCGTGCGCGCGTGGGTTTGCTCCGGCTGCTCCGGTTACAGAGATGTGCAGCTTCTGCGGGATTGGCCATGCTTCATTGTCCCATTGTGTACGGTGATTGTGCGGGCTCGATGGATTAGTCAGCATTCAATGTACAACGATGCAGTGTGCGGAATGGGTCTGGGTAGACTGCTCTCTGCAGGTCGGTGTTGACGAGATTAGAATAAATTAGATTGGCGACAGTGTGGAAACAGGCCCTTCAGCCCAACAAGTCCACATCAACCCACCCAGACCCGTTTCTCTCTGAATAATGTACCTACGACTAGGGGCAATTTAGAATGGCCAATTCACACGACTTGCACGTCTTCAGACAGTGGGAGCGAACCGGAGCAAACCCACGCAGACTCTGGGCGAATGTGCAAACACGACACAGACAGTCCCCTAAAGCTGGAATCGTGACTGCGTCCCTAGTGCTGTGAGGCAGCAGTGCGAACCACTGAGCGGCTAGTTGGGCGGAATGGCCTGTTTCCAAACTGGAGGGATTCTATGCTTCTGTGATAGCTGAGAATCACCGGGAGACATGATTGGGAATGGTCATTCGGTCGCTTGGAGTGACTGAGGTCAGCGATCTCAAACTTTAATCGGTTCAGCGATCTCAAACTTTAATCGGTGAACACACACAGCCCGTTCTTTGCCTGCAGAAGAAAGAAGTTGCAGGAAAACCTGCTCACCTGGTCGGAGACGAGAAATGAGAGGCGTTTCAGACATCAATTCCCAAAAGCAGCAGCTATGAGTCCAACAGGAGCGCCACCCGCCCCGCCGGTGGACGCTCGTGCTTCCAAGAAGCCGGTTGGACGACAAACGGGCGAGGAGCAATTTGAAGAACACAGCGCTCCTCAGCGTCATACCACAAGACTGAGAGGCCCCAGTGAGATTTGAACTCACGACCTCTGGTTTACAAGACCAGTGCTCTAACCGCTGAGCTATGGAGCCAGGCGCCAGGTCGCTCAGCGGAACTTGGCTGACTGGTTAACACTGGCTGAGTCAGAACGCTTGGGACACAGGTTCCAATCGACCCTCGCGTCACCGTCTGAACGGTTTGAACATTCTCCCCGTGGGTTTGCTCCGGCTGCTCCGTTTACAAAGAAGTGTAGCTTCTGCGGGATTGGCCACGCTTCATTGTCCCATTGTGTACGGTGATTGTGCGGGCTCGGTGGATTAGTCAGCATTCAATGTAGAATGATGCAGTGCGCGGAATGGGCCTGGGTAGATTGCTCTCTGCAGGTCGGTGTTGACGAGATAAGAATATATGAGATTGGTGACAGTGTGGAAACAGGCCCTTCAGCCCAACAAGTCCAAACTGTTTCCAAACTGGAGGGATTCTGTGCTCCTGTGATATCTGAGAATCACCGGGAGACATCATCGGTCAGCGATCTCAAACTGAAATCGGTGAACACACACGGCCCCGTTCTTTGCCTGCAGAACAAAGAAGTTTTTGGATTTCAACTGAACGCTGTAAGTGACAAAAGCAGAAGTTGCAGGAAAGCTCAACTTGACAAAAGTAGCAGCTCTCAGTCCAACAGGGTTATTCGGGAGCGCGTCGCGTACCTCTGGTGTTTGGGGGTGAAAACTCGCCCTTCCTCAGAAGCCGCTTGGACCATAAACAGGCGTTGAGCGATTCGAACATGGTACTCGTCAGTCGCATACCAAACATTGAAACTGACTGCGGGCTGGCCTGGCAAAGAGGATAAATGCGATGAGGCCCCAGTGAGATTTGAACTCACGCCCTCTGGTTTACGAGACCAGCGCTCTAACCGCTGAGCTATGGAGCCGGGCGAGCGGCCGCCGCGAACCTTTGGCTGATTGGGTAACAGCCCTCGCGTCACCGTCTGGACAGTTTGAACACTCTCTCTCCCCGTGCGCGCGTGGGTTTGCTCCGGCTGCTCCGGTTACAGAGATGTGCAGCTTCTGCGGGATTGGCCATGCTTCATTGTCCCATTGTGTACGGTGATTGTGCGGGCTCGATGGATTAGTCAGCATTCAATGTACAACGATGCAGTGTGCGGAATGGGTCTGGGTAGACTGCTCTCTGCAGGTCGGTGTTGACGAGATTAGAATAAATTAGATTGGCGACAGTGTGGAAACAGGCCCTTCAGCCCAACAAGTCCACATCAACCCACCCAGACCCGTTTCTCTCTGAATAATGTACCTACGACTAGGGGCAATTTAGAATGGCCAATTCACACGACTTGCACGTCTTTAGACAGTGGGAGCGAACCGGAGCAAACCCACGCAGACTCTGGGCGAATGTGCAAACACGACACAGACAGTCCCCTAAAGCTGGAATCGTGACTGCGTCCCTAGTGCTGTGAGGCAGCAGTGCGAACCACTGAGCGGCTAGTTGGGCGGAATGGCCTGTTTCCAAACTGGAGGGATTCTATGCTTCTGTGATAGCTGAGAATCACCGGGAGACATGATTGGGAATGGTCATTCGGTCGCTTGGAGTGACTGAGGTCAGCGATCTCAAACTTTAATCGGTTCAGCGATCTCAAACTTTAATCGGTGAACACACACAGCCCCGTTCTTTGCCTGCAGAAGAAAGAAGTTGCAGGAAAACCTGCTCACCTGGTCGGAGACGAGAAATGAGAGGCGTTTCAGACATCAATTCCCAAAAGCAGCAGCTATGAGTCCAACAGGAGCGCCACCCGCCCCGCCGGTGGACGCTCGTGCTTCCAAGAAGCCGGTTGGACGACAAACGGGCGAGGAGCAATTTGAAGAACACAGCGCTCCTCAGCGTCATACCACAAGACTGAGAGGCCCCAGTGAGATTTGAACTCACGACCTCTGGTTTACAAGACCAGTGCTCTAACCGCTGAGCTATGGAGCCAGGCGCCAGGTCGCTCAGCGGAACTTGGCTGACTGGTTAACACTGGCTGAGTCAGAACGCTTGGGACACAGGTTCCAATCGACCCTCGCGTCACCGTCTGAACGGTTTGAACATTCTCCCCGTGGGTTTGCTCCGGCTGCTCCGTTTACAAAGAAGTGTAGCTTCTGCGGGATTGGCCACGCTTCATTGTCCCATTGTGTACGGTGATTGTGCGGGCTCGGTGGATTAGTCAGCATTCAATGTAGAATGATGCAGTGCGCGGAATGGGCCTGGGTAGATTGCTCTCTGCAGGTCGGTGTTGACGAGATAAGAATATATGAGATTGGTGACAGTGTGGAAACAGGCCCTTCAGCCCAACAAGTCCAAACTGTTTCCAACTGGAGGGATTCTGTGCTCCTGTGATATCTGAGAATCACCGGGAGACATCATCGGTCAGCGATCTCAAACTGAAATCGGTGAACACACACGGCCCCGTTCTTTGCCTGCAGAACAAAGAAGTTTTTGGATTTCAACTGAACGCTGTAAGTGACAAAAGCAGAAGTTGCAGGAAAGCTCAACTTGACAAAAGTAGCAGCTCTCAGTCCAACAGGGTTATTCGGGAGCGCGTCGCGTACCTCTGGTGTTTGGGGGTGAAAACTCGCCCTTCCTCAGAAGCCGCTTGGACCATAAACAGGCGTTGAGCGATTCGAACATGGTACTCGTCAGTCGCATACCAAACATTGAAACTGACTGCGGGCTGGCCTGGCAAAGAGGATAAATGCGATGAGGCCCCAGTGAGATTTGAACTCACGCCCTCTGGTTTACGAGACCAGCGCTCTAACCGCTGAGCTATGGAGCCGGGCGAGCGGCCGCCGCGAACCTTTGGCTGATTGGGTAACAGCCCTCGCGTCACCGTCTGGACAGTTTGAACACTCTCTCTCCCCGTGCGCGCGTGGGTTTGCTCCGGCTGCTCCGGTTACAGAGATGTGCAGCTTCTGCGGGATTGGCCATGCTTCATTGTCCCATTGTGTACGGTGATTGTGCGGGCTCGATGGATTAGTCAGCATTCAATGTACAACGATGCAGTGTGCGGAATGGGTCTGGGTAGACTGCTCTCTGCAGGTCGGTGTTGACGAGATTAGAATAAATTAGATTGGCGACAGTGTGGAAACAGGCCCTTCAGCCCAACAAGTCCACATCAACCCACCCAGACCCGTTTCTCTCTGAATAATGTACCTACGACTAGGGGCAATTTAGAATGGCCAATTCACACGACTTGCACGTCTTTAGACAGTGGGAGCGAACCGGAGCAAACCCACGCAGACTCTGGGCGAATGTGCAAACACGACACAGACAGTCCCCTAAAGCTGGAATCGTGACTGCGTCCCTAGTGCTGTGAGGCAGCAGTGCGAACCACTGAGCGGCTAGTTGGGCGGAATGGCCTGTTTCCAAACTGGAGGGATTCTATGCTTCTGTGATAGCTGAGAATCACCGGGAGACATGATTGGGAATGGTCATTCGGTCGCTTGGAGTGACTGAGGTCAGCGATCTCAAACTTTAATCGGTTCAGCGATCTCAAACTTTAATCGGTGAACACACACAGCCCCGTTCTTTGCCTGCAGAAGAAAGAAGTTGCAGGAAAACCTGCTCACCTGGTCGGAGACGAGAAATGAGAGGCGTTTCAGACATCAATTCCCAAAAGCAGCAGCTATGAGTCCAACAGGAGCGCCACCCGCCCCGCCGGTGGACGCTCGTGCTTCCAAGAAGCCGGTTGGACGACAAACGGGCGAGGAGCAATTTGAAGAACACAGCGCTCCTCAGCGTCATACCACAAGACTGAGAGGCCCCAGTGAGATTTGAACTCACGACCTCTGGTTTACAAGACCAGTGCTCTAACCGCTGAGCTATGGAGCCAGGCGCCAGGTCGCTCAGCGGAACTTGGCTGACTGGTTAACACTGGCTGAGTCAGAACGCTTGGGACACAGGTTCCAATCGACCCTCGCGTCACCGTCTGAACGGTTTGAACATTCTCCCCGTGGGTTTGCTCCGGCTGCTCCGTTTACAAAGAAGTGTAGCTTCTGCGGGATTGGCCACGCTTCATTGTCCCATTGTGTACGGTGATTGTGCGGGCTCGGTGGATTAGTCAGCATTCAATGTAGAATGATGCAGTGCGCGGAATGGGCCTGGGTAGATTGCTCTCTGCAGGTCGGTGTTGACGAGATAAGAATATATGAGATTGGTGACAGTGTGGAAACAGGCCCTTCAGCCCAACAAGTCCAAACTGTTTCCAAACTGGAGGGATTCTGTGCTCCTGTGATATCTGAGAATCACCGGGAGACATCATCGGTCAGCGATCTCAAACTGAAATCGGTGAACACACACGGCCCCGTTCTTTGCCTGCAGAACAAAGAAGTTTTTGGATTTCAACTGAACGCTGTAAGTGACAAAAGCAGAAGTTGCAGGAAAGCTCAACTTGACAAAAGTAGCAGCTCTCAGTCCAACAGGGTTATTCGGGAGCGCGTCGCGTTCCTCTGGTGTTTGGGGGTGAAAACTCGCCCTTCCTCAGAAGCCGCTTGGACCATAAACAGGCGTTGAGCGATTCGAACATGGTACTCGTCAGTCGCATACCAAACATTGAAACTGACTGCGGGCTGGCCTGGCAAAGAGGATAAATGCGATGAGGCCCCAGTGAGATTTGAACTCACGCCCTCTGGTTTACGAGACCAGCGCTCTAACCGCTGAGCTATGGAGCCGGGCGAGCGGCCGCCGCGAACCTTTGGCTGATTGGGTAACAGCCCTCGCGTCACCGTCTGGACAGTTTGAACACTCTCTCTCCCCGTGCGCGCGTGGGTTTGCTCCGGCTGCTCCGGTTACAGAGATGTGCAGCTTCTGCGGGATTGGCCATGCTTCATTGTCCCATTGTGTACGGTGATTGTGCGGGCTCGATGGATTAGTCAGCATTCAATGTACAACGATGCAGTGTGCGGAATGGGTCTGGGTAGACTGCTCTCTGCAGGTCGGTGTTGACGAGATTAGAATAAATTAGATTGGCGACAGTGTGGAAACAGGCCCTTCAGCCCAACAAGTCCACATCAACCCACCCAGACCCGTTTCTCTCTGAATAATGTACCTACGACTAGGGGCAATTTAGAATGGCCAATTCACACGACTTGCACGTCTTTAGACAGTGGGAGCGAACCGGAGCAAACCCACGCAGACTCTGGGCGAATGTGCAAACACGACACAGACAGTCCCCTAAAGCTGGAATCGTGACTGCGTCCCTAGTGCTGTGAGGCAGCAGTGCGAACCACTGAGCGGCTAGTTGGGCGGAATGGCCTGTTTCCAAACTGGAGGGATTCTATGCTTCTGTGATAGCTGAGAATCACCGGGAGACATGATTGGGAATGGTCATTCGGTCGCTTGGAGTGACTGAGGTCAGCGATCTCAAACTTTAATCGGTTCAGCGATCTCAAACTTTAATCGGTGAACACACACAGCCCCGTTCTTTGCCTGCAGAAGAAAGAAGTTGCAGGAAAACCTGCTCACCTGGTCGGAGACGAGAAATGAGAGGCGTTTCAGACATCAATTCCCAAAAGCAGCAGCTATGAGTCCAACAGGAGCGCCACCCGCCCCGCCGGTGGACGCTCGTGCTTCCAAGAAGCCGGTTGGACGACAAACGGGCGAGGAGCAATTTGAAGAACACAGCGCTCCTCAGCGTCATACCACAAGACTGAGAGGCCCCAGTGAGATTTGAACTCACGATCTCTGGTTTACAAGACCAGTGCTCTAACCGCTGAGCTATGGAGCCAGGCGCCAGGTCGCTCAGCGGAACTTGGCTGACTGGTTAACACTGGCTGAGTCAGAACGCTTGGGACACAGGTTCCAATCGACCCTCGCGTCACCGTCTGAACGGTTTGAACATTCTCCCCGTGGGTTTGCTCCGGCTGCTCCGTTTACAAAGAAGTGTAGCTTCTGCGGGATTGGCCACGCTTCATTGTCCCATTGTGTACGGTGATTGTGCGGGCTCGGTGGATTAGTCAGCATTCAATGTAGAATGATGCAGTGCGCGGAATGGGCCTGGGTAGATTGCTCTCTGCAGGTCGGTGTTGACGAGATAAGAATATATGAGATTGGTGACAGTGTGGAAACAGGCCCTTCAGCCCAACAAGTCCAAACTGTTTCCAAACTGGAGGGATTCTGTGCTCCTGTGATATCTGAGAATCACCGGGAGACATCATCGGTCAGCGATCTCAAACTGAAATCGGTGAACACACACGGCCCCGTTCTTTGCCTGCAGAACAAAGAAGTTTTTGGATTTCAACTGAACGCTGTAAGTGACAAAAGCAGAAGTTGCAGGAAAGCTCAACTTGACAAAAGTAGCAGCTCTCAGTCCAACAGGGTTATTCGGGAGCGCGTCGCGTACCTCTGGTGTTTGGGGGTGAAAACTCGCCCTTCCTCAGAAGCCGCTTGGACCATAAACAGGCGTTGAGCGATTCGAACATGGTACTCGTCAGTCGCATACCAAACATTGAAACTGACTGCGGGCTGGCCTGGCAAAGAGGATAAATGCGATGAGGCCCCAGTGAGATTTGAACTCACGCCCTCTGGTTTACGAGACCAGCGCTCTAACCGCTGAGCTATGGAGCCGGGCGAGCGGCCGCCGCGAACCTTTGGCTGATTGGGTAACAGCCCTCGCGTCACCGTCTGGACAGTTTGAACACTCTCTCTCCCCGTGCGCGCGTGGGTTTGCTCCGGCTGCTCCGGTTACAGAGATGTGCAGCTTCTGCGGGATTGGCCATGCTTCATTGTCCCATTGTGTACGGTGATTGTGCGGGCTCGATGGATTAGTCAGCATTCAATGTACAACGATGCAGTGTGCGGAATGGGTCTGGGTAGACTGCTCTCTGCAGGTCGGTGTTGACGAGATTAGAATAAATTAGATTGGCGACAGTGTGGAAACAGGCCCTTCAGCCCAACAAGTCCACATCAACCCACCCAGACCCGTTTCTCTCTGAATAATGTACCTACGACTAGGGGCAATTTAGAATGGCCAATTCACACGACTTGCACGTCTTTAGACAGTGGGAGCGAACCGGAGCAAACCCACGCAGACTCTGGGCGAATGTGCAAACACGACACAGACAGTCCCCTAAAGCTGGAATCGTGACTGCGTCCCTAGTGCTGTGAGGCAGCAGTGCGAACCACTGAGCGGCTAGTTGGGCGGAATGGCCTGTTTCCAAACTGGAGGGATTCTATGCTTCTGTGATAGCTGAGAATCACCGGGAGACATGATTGGGAATGGTCATTCGGTCGCTTGGAGTGACTGAGGTCAGCGATCTCAAACTTTAATCGGTTCAGCGATCTCAAACTTTAATCGGTGAACACACACAGCCCCGTTCTTTGCCTGCAGAAGAAAGAAGTTGCAGGAAAACCTGCTCACCTGGTCGGAGACGAGAAATGAGAGGCGTTTCAGACATCAATTCCCAAAAGCAGCAGCTATGAGTCCAACAGGAGCGCCACCCGCCCCGCCGGTGGACGCTCGTGCTTCCAAGAAGCCGGTTGGACGACAAACGGGCGAGGAGCAATTTGAAGAACACAGCGCTCCTCAGCGTCATACCACAAGACTGAGAGGCCCCAGTGAGATTTGAACTCACGACCTCTGGTTTACAAGACCAGTGCTCTAACCGCTGAGCTATGGAGCCAGGCGCCAGGTCGCTCAGCGGAACTTGGCTGACTGGTTAACACTGGCTGAGTCAGAACGCTTGGGACACAGGTTCCAATCGACCCTCGCGTCACCGTCTGAACGGTTTGAACATTCTCCCCGTGGGTTTGCTCCGGCTGCTCCGTTTACAAAGAAGTGTAGCTTCTGCGGGATTGGCCACGCTTCATTGTCCCATTGTGTACGGTGATTGTGCGGGCTCGGTGGATTAGTCAGCATTCAATGTAGAATGATGCAGTGCGCGGAATGGGCCTGGGTAGATTGCTCTCTGCAGGTCGGTGTTGACGAGATAAGAATATATGAGATTGGTGACAGTGTGGAAACAGGCCCTTCAGCCCAACAAGTCCAAACTGTTTCCAAACTGGAGGGATTCTGTGCTCCTGTGATATCTGAGAATCACCGGGAGACATCATCGGTCAGCGATCTCAAACTGAAATCGGTGAACACACACGGCCCCGTTCTTTGCCTGCAGAACAAAGAAGTTTTTGGATTTCAACTGAACGCTGTAAGTGACAAAAGCAGAAGTTGCAGGAAAGCTCAACTTGACAAAAGTAGCAGCTCTCAGTCCAACAGGGTTATTCGGGAGCGCGTCGCGTACCTCTGGTGTTTGGGGGTGAAAACTCGCCCTTCCTCAGAAGCCGCTTGGACCATAAACAGGCGTTGAGCGATTCGAACATGGTACTCGTCAGTCGCATACCAAACATTGAAACTGACTGCGGGCTGGCCTGGCAAAGAGGATAAATGCGATGAGGCCCCAGTGAGATTTGAACTCACGCCCTCTGGTTTACGAGACCAGCGCTCTAACCGCTGAGCTATGGAGCCGGGCGAGCGGCCGCCGCGAACCTTTGGCTGATTGGGTAACAGCCCTCGCGTCACCGTCTGGACAGTTTGAACACTCTCTCTCCCCGTGCGCGCGTGGGTTTGCTCCGGCTGCTCCGGTTACAGAGATGTGCAGCTTCTGCGGGATTGGCCATGCTTCATTGTCCCATTGTGTACGGTGATTGTGCGGGCTCGATGGATTAGTCAGCATTCAATGTACAACGATGCAGTGTGCGGAATGGGTCTGGGTAGACTGCTCTCTGCAGGTCGGTGTTGACGAGATTAGAATAAATTAGATTGGCGACAGTGTGGAAACAGGCCCTTCAGCCCAACAAGTCCACATCAACCCACCCAGACCCGTTTCTCTCTGAATAATGTACCTACGACTAGGGGCAATTTAGAATGGCCAATTCACACGACTTGCACGTCTTTAGACAGTGGGAGCGAACCGGAGCAAACCCACGCAGACTCTGGGCGAATGTGCAAACACGACACAGACAGTCCCCTAAAGCTGGAATCGTGACTGCGTCCCTAGTGCTGTGAGGCAGCAGTGCGAACCACTGAGCGGCTAGTTGGGCGGAATGGCCTGTTTCCAAACTGGAGGGATTCTATGCTTCTGTGATAGCTGAGAATCACCGGGAGACATGATTGGGAATGGTCATTCGGTCGCTTGGAGTGACTGAGGTCAGCGATCTCAAACTTTAATCGGTTCAGCGATCTCAAACTTTAATCGGTGAACACACACAGCCCCGTTCTTTGCCTGCAGAAGAAAGAAGTTGCAGGAAAACCTGCTCACCTGGTCGGAGACGAGAAATGAGAGGCGTTTCAGACATCAATTCCCAAAAGCAGCAGCTATGAGTCCAACAGGAGCGCCACCCGCCCCGCCGGTGGACGCTCGTGCTTCCAAGAAGCCGGTTGGACGACAAACGGGCGAGGAGCAATTTGAAGAACACAGCGCTCCTCAGCGTCATACCACAAGACTGAGAGGCCCCAGTGAGATTTGAACTCACGATCTCTGGTTTACAAGACCAGTGCTCTAACCGCTGAGCTATGGAGCCAGGCGCCAGGTCGCTCAGCGGAACTTGGCTGACTGGTTAACACTGGCTGAGTCAGAACGCTTGGGACACAGGTTCCAATCGACCCTCGCGTCACCGTCTGAACGGTTTGAACATTCTCCCCGTGGGTTTGCTCCGGCTGCTCCGTTTACAAAGAAGTGTAGCTTCTGCGGGATTGGCCACGCTTCATTGTCCCATTGTGTACGGTGATTGTGCGGGCTCGGTGGATTAGTCAGCATTCAATGTAGAATGATGCAGTGCGCGGAATGGGCCTGGGTAGATTGCTCTCTGCAGGTCGGTGTTGACGAGATAAGAATATATGAGATTGGTGACAGTGTGGAAACAGGCCCTTCAGCCCAACAAGTCCAAACTGTTTCCAAACTGGAGGGATTCTGTGCTCCTGTGATATCTGAGAATCACCGGGAGACATCATCGGTCAGCGATCTCAAACTGAAATCGGTGAACACACACGGCCCCGTTCTTTGCCTGCAGAACAAAGAAGTTTTTGGATTTCAACTGAACGCTGTAAGTGACAAAAGCAGAAGTTGCAGGAAAGCTCAACTTGACAAAAGTAGCAGCTCTCAGTCCAACAGGGTTATTCGGGAGCGCGTCGCGTACCTCTGGTGTTTGGGGGTGAAAACTCGCCCTTCCTCAGAAGCCGCTTGGACCATAAACAGGCGTTGAGCGATTCGAACATGGTACTCGTCAGTCGCATACCAAACATTGAAACTGACTGCGGGCTGGCCTGGCAAAGAGGATAAATGCGATGAGGCCCCAGTGAGATTTGAACTCACGCCCTCTGGTTTACGAGACCAGCGCTCTAACCGCTGAGCTATGGAGCCGGGCGAGCGGCCGCCGCGAACCTTTGGCTGATTGGGTAACAGCCCTCGCGTCACCGTCTGGACAGTTTGAACACTCTCTCTCCCCGTGCGCGCGTGGGTTTGCTCCGGCTGCTCCGGTTACAGAGATGTGCAGCTTCTGCGGGATTGGCCATGCTTCATTGTCCCATTGTGTACGGTGATTGTGCGGGCTCGATGGATTAGTCAGCATTCAATGTACAACGATGCAGTGTGCGGAATGGGTCTGGGTAGACTGCTCTCTGCAGGTCGGTGTTGACGAGATTAGAATAAATTAGATTGGCGACAGTGTGGAAACAGGCCCTTCAGCCCAACAAGTCCACATCAACCCACCCAGACCCGTTTCTCTCTGAATAATGTACCTACGACTAGGGGCAATTTAGAATGGCCAATTCACACGACTTGCACGTCTTTAGACAGTGGGAGCGAACCGGAGCAAACCCACGCAGACTCTGGGCGAATGTGCAAACACGACACAGACAGTCCCCTAAAGCTGGAATCGTGACTGCGTCCCTAGTGCTGTGAGGCAGCAGTGCGAACCACTGAGCGGCTAGTTGGGCGGAATGGCCTGTTTCCAAACTGGAGGGATTCTATGCTTCTGTGATAGCTGAGAATCACCGGGAGACATGATTGGGAATGGTCATTCGGTCGCTTGGAGTGACTGAGGTCAGCGATCTCAAACTTTAATCGGTTCAGCGATCTCAAACTTTAATCGGTGAACACACACAGCCCCGTTCTTTGCCTGCAGAAGAAAGAAGTTGCAGGAAAACCTGCTCACCTGGTCGGAGACGAGAAATGAGAGGCGTTTCAGACATCAATTCCCAAAAGCAGCAGCTATGAGTCCAACAGGAGCGCCACCCGCCCCGCCGGTGGACGCTCGTGCTTCCAAGAAGCCGGTTGGACGACAAACGGGCGAGGAGCAATTTGAAGAACACAGCGCTCCTCAGCGTCATACCACAAGACTGAGAGGCCCCAGTGAGATTTGAACTCACGATCTCTGGTTTACAAGACCAGTGCTCTAACCGCTGAGCTATGGAGCCAGGCGCCAGGTCGCTCAGCGGAACTTGGCTGACTGGTTAACACTGGCTGAGTCAGAACGCTTGGGACACAGGTTCCAATCGACCCTCGCGTCACCGTCTGAACGGTTTGAACATTCTCCCCGTGGGTTTGCTCCGGCTGCTCCGTTTACAAAGAAGTGTAGCTTCTGCGGGATTGGCCACGCTTCATTGTCCCATTGTGTACGGTGATTGTGCGGGCTCGGTGGATTAGTCAGCATTCAATGTAGAATGATGCAGTGCGCGGAATGGGCCTGGGTAGATTGCTCTCTGCAGGTCGGTGTTGACGAGATAAGAATATATGAGATTGGTGACAGTGTGGAAACAGGCCCTTCAGCCCAACAAGTCCAAACTGTTTCCAAACTGGAGGGATTCTGTGCTCCTGTGATATCTGAGAATCACCGGGAGACATCATCGGTCAGCGATCTCAAACTGAAATCGGTGAACACACACGGCCCCGTTCTTTGCCTGCAGAACAAAGAAGTTTTTGGATTTCAACTGAACGCTGTAAGTGACAAAAGCAGAAGTTGCAGGAAAGCTCAACTTGACAAAAGTAGCAGCTCTCAGTCCAACAGGGTTATTCGGGAGCGCGTCGCGTACCTCTGGTGTTTGGGGGTGAAAACTCGCCCTTCCTCAGAAGCCGCTTGGACCATAAACAGGCGTTGAGCGATTCGAACATGGTACTCGTCAGTCGCATACCAAACATTGAAACTGACTGCGGGCTGGCCTGGCAAAGAGGATAAATGCGATGAGGCCCCAGTGAGATTTGAACTCACGCCCTCTGGTTTACGAGACCAGCGCTCTAACCGCTGAGCTATGGAGCCGGGCGAGCGGCCGCCGCGAACCTTTGGCTGATTGGGTAACAGCCCTCGCGTCACCGTCTGGACAGTTTGAACACTCTCTCTCCCCGTGCGCGCGTGGGTTTGCTCCGGCTGCTCCGGTTACAGAGATGTGCAGCTTCTGCGGGATTGGCCATGCTTCATTGTCCCATTGTGTACGGTGATTGTGCGGGCTCGATGGATTAGTCAGCATTCAATGTACAACGATGCAGTGTGCGGAATGGGTCTGGGTAGACTGCTCTCTGCAGGTCGGTGTTGACGAGATTAGAATAAATTAGATTGGCGACAGTGTGGAAACAGGCCCTTCAGCCCAACAAGTCCACATCAACCCACCCAGACCCGTTTCTCTCTGAATAATGTACCTACGACTAGGGGCAATTTAGAATGGCCAATTCACACGACTTGCACGTCTTTAGACAGTGGGAGCGAACCGGAGCAAACCCACGCAGACTCTGGGCGAATGTGCAAACACGACACAGACAGTCCCCTAAAGCTGGAATCGTGACTGCGTCCCTAGTGCTGTGAGGCAGCAGTGCGAACCACTGAGCGGCTAGTTGGGCGGAATGGCCTGTTTCCAAACTGGAGGGATTCTATGCTTCTGTGATAGCTGAGAATCACCGGGAGACATGATTGGGAATGGTCATTCGGTCGCTTGGAGTGACTGAGGTCAGCGATCTCAAACTTTAATCGGTTCAGCGATCTCAAACTTTAATCGGTGAACACACACAGCCCCGTTCTTTGCCTGCAGAAGAAAGAAGTTGCAGGAAAACCTGCTCACCTGGTCGGAGACGAGAAATGAGAGGCGTTTCAGACATCAATTCCCAAAAGCAGCAGCTATGAGTCCAACAGGAGCGCCACCCGCCCCGCCGGTGGACGCTCGTGCTTCCAAGAAGCCGGTTGGACGACAAACGGGCGAGGAGCAATTTGAAGAACACAGCGCTCCTCAGCGTCATACCACAAGACTGAGAGGCCCCAGTGAGATTTGAACTCACGACCTCTGGTTTACAAGACCAGTGCTCTAACCGCTGAGCTATGGAGCCAGGCGCCAGGTCGCTCAGCGGAACTTGGCTGACTGGTTAACACTGGCTGAGTCAGAACGCTTGGGACACAGGTTCCAATCGACCCTCGCGTCACCGTCTGAACGGTTTGAACATTCTCCCCGTGGGTTTGCTCCGGCTGCTCCGTTTACAAAGAAGTGTAGCTTCTGCGGGATTGGCCACGCTTCATTGTCCCATTGTGTACGGTGATTGTGCGGGCTCGGTGGATTAGTCAGCATTCAATGTAGAATGATGCAGTGCGCGGAATGGGCCTGGGTAGATTGCTCTCTGCAGGTCGGTGTTGACGAGATAAGAATATATGAGATTGGTGACAGTGTGGAAACAGGCCCTTCAGCCCAACAAGTCCAAACTGTTTCCAAACTGGAGGGATTCTGTGCTCCTGTGATATCTGAGAATCACCGGGAGACATCATCGGTCAGCGATCTCAAACTGAAATCGGTGAACACACACGGCCCCGTTCTTTGCCTGCAGAACAAAGAAGTTTTTGGATTTCAACTGAACGCTGTAAGTGACAAAAGCAGAAGTTGCAGGAAAGCTCAACTTGACAAAAGTAGCAGCTCTCAGTCCAACAGGGTTATTCGGGAGCGCGTCGCGTACCTCTGGTGTTTGGGGGTGAAAACTCGCCCTTCCTCAGAAGCCGCTTGGACCATAAACAGGCGTTGAGCGATTCGAACATGGTACTCGTCAGTCGCATACCAAACATTGAAACTGACTGCGGGCTGGCCTGGCAAAGAGGATAAATGCGATGAGGCCCCAGTGAGATTTGAACTCACGCCCTCTGGTTTACGAGACCAGCGCTCTAACCGCTGAGCTATGGAGCCGGGCGAGCGGCCGCCGCGAACCTTTGGCTGATTGGGTAACAGCCCTCGCGTCACCGTCTGGACAGTTTGAACACTCTCTCTCCCCGTGCGCGCGTGGGTTTGCTCCGGCTGCTCCGGTTACAGAGATGTGCAGCTTCTGCGGGATTGGCCATGCTTCATTGTCCCATTGTGTACGGTGATTGTGCGGGCTCGATGGATTAGTCAGCATTCAATGTACAACGATGCAGTGTGCGGAATGGGTCTGGGTAGACTGCTCTCTGCAGGTCGGTGTTGACGAGATTAGAATAAATTAGATTGGCGACAGTGTGGAAACAGGCCCTTCAGCCCAACAAGTCCACATCAACCCACCCAGACCCGTTTCTCTCTGAATAATGTACCTACGACTAGGGGCAATTTAGAATGGCCAATTCACACGACTTGCACGTCTTTAGACAGTGGGAGCGAACCGGAGCAAACCCACGCAGACTCTGGGCGAATGTGCAAACACGACACAGACAGTCCCCTAAAGCTGGAATCGTGACTGCGTCCCTAGTGCTGTGAGGCAGCAGTGCGAACCACTGAGCGGCTAGTTGGGCGGAATGGCCTGTTTCCAAACTGGAGGGATTCTATGCTTCTGTGATAGCTGAGAATCACCGGGAGACATGATTGGGAATGGTCATTCGGTCGCTTGGAGTGACTGAGGTCAGCGATCTCAAACTTTAATCGGTTCAGCGATCTCAAACTTTAATCGGTGAACACACACAGCCCCGTTCTTTGCCTGCAGAAGAAAGAAGTTGCAGGAAAACCTGCTCACCTGGTCGGAGACGAGAAATGAGAGGCGTTTCAGACATCAATTCCCAAAAGCAGCAGCTATGAGTCCAACAGGAGCGCCACCCGCCCCGCCGGTGGACGCTCGTGCTTCCAAGAAGCCGGTTGGACGACAAACGGGCGAGGAGCAATTTGAAGAACACAGCGCTCCTCAGCGTCATACCACAAGACTGAGAGGCCCCAGTGAGATTTGAACTCACGATCTCTGGTTTACAAGACCAGTGCTCTAACCGCTGAGCTATGGAGCCAGGCGCCAGGTCGCTCAGCGGAACTTGGCTGACTGGTTAACACTGGCTGAGTCAGAACGCTTGGGACACAGGTTCCAATCGACCCTCGCGTCACCGTCTGAACGGTTTGAACATTCTCCCCGTGGGTTTGCTCCGGCTGCTCCGTTTACAAAGAAGTGTAGCTTCTGCGGGATTGGCCACGCTTCATTGTCCCATTGTGTACGGTGATTGTGCGGGCTCGGTGGATTAGTCAGCATTCAATGTAGAATGATGCAGTGCGCGGAATGGGCCTGGGTAGATTGCTCTCTGCAGGTCGGTGTTGACGAGATAAGAATATATGAGATTGGTGACAGTGTGGAAACAGGCCCTTCAGCCAACAAGTCCAAACTGTTTCCAAACTGGAGGGATTCTGTGCTCCTGTGATATCTGAGAATCACCGGGAGACATCATCGGTCAGCGATCTCAAACTGAAATCGGTGAACACACACGGCCCCGTTCTTTGCCTGCAGAACAAAGAAGTTTTTGGATTTCAACTGAACGCTGTAAGTGACAAAAGCAGAAGTTGCAGGAAAGCTCAACTTGACAAAAGTAGCAGCTCTCAGTCCAACAGGGTTATTCGGGAGCGCGTCGCGTACCTCTGGTGTTTGGGGGTGAAAACTCGCCCTTCCTCAGAAGCCGCTTGGACCATAAACAGGCGTTGAGCGATTCGAACATGGTACTCGTCAGTCGCATACCAAACATTGAAACTGACTGCGGGCTGGCCTGGCAAAGAGGATAAATGCGATGAGGCCCCAGTGAGATTTGAACTCACGCCCTCTGGTTTACGAGACCAGCGCTCTAACCGCTGAGCTATGGAGCCGGGCGAGCGGCCGCCGCGAACCTTTGGCTGATTGGGTAACAGCCCTCGCGTCACCGTCTGGACAGTTTGAACACTCTCTCTCCCCGTGCGCGCGTGGGTTTGCTCCGGCTGCTCCGGTTACAGAGATGTGCAGCTTCTGCGGGATTGGCCATGCTTCATTGTCCCATTGTGTACGGTGATTGTGCGGGCTCGATGGATTAGTCAGCATTCAATGTACAACGATGCAGTGTGCGGAATGGGTCTGGGTAGACTGCTCTCTGCAGGTCGGTGTTGACGAGATTAGAATAAATTAGATTGGCGACAGTGTGGAAACAGGCCCTTCAGCCCAACAAGTCCACATCAACCCACCCAGACCCGTTTCTCTCTGAATAATGTACCTACGACTAGGGGCAATTTAGAATGGCCAATTCACACGACTTGCACGTCTTTAGACAGTGGGAGCGAACCGGAGCAAACCCACGCAGACTCTGGGCGAATGTGCAAACACGACACAGACAGTCCCCTAAAGCTGGAATCGTGACTGCGTCCCTAGTGCTGTGAGGCAGCAGTGCGAACCACTGAGCGGCTAGTTGGGCGGAATGGCCTGTTTCCAAACTGGAGGGATTCTATGCTTCTGTGATAGCTGAGAATCACCGGGAGACATGATTGGGAATGGTCATTCGGTCGCTTGGAGTGACTGAGGTCAGCGATCTCAAACTTTAATCGGTTCAGCGATCTCAAACTTTAATCGGTGAACACACACAGCCCCGTTCTTTGCCTGCAGAAGAAAGAAGTTGCAGGAAAACCTGCTCACCTGGTCGGAGACGAGAAATGAGAGGCGTTTCAGACATCAATTCCCAAAAGCAGCAGCTATGAGTCCAACAGGAGCGCCACCCGCCCCGCCGGTGGACGCTCGTGCTTCCAAGAAGCCGGTTGGACGACAAACGGGCGAGGAGCAATTTGAAGAACACAGCGCTCCTCAGCGTCATACCACAAGACTGAGAGGCCCCAGTGAGATTTGAACTCACGACCTCTGGTTTACAAGACCAGTGCTCTAACCGCTGAGCTATGGAGCCAGGCGCCAGGTTGCTCAGCGGAACTTGGCTGACTGGTTAACACTGGCTGAGTCAGAACGCTTGGGACACAGGTTCCAATCGACCCTCGCGTCACCGTCTGAACGGTTTGAACATTCTCCCCGTGGGTTTGCTCCGGCTGCTCCGTTTACAAAGAAGTGTAGCTTCTGCGGGATTGGCCACGCTTCATTGTCCCATTGTGTACGGTGATTGTGCGGGCTCGGTGGATTAGTCAGCATTCAATGTAGAATGATGCAGTGCGCGGAATGGGCCTGGGTAGATTGCTCTCTGCAGGTCGGTGTTGACGAGATAAGAATATATGAGATTGGTGACAGTGTGGAAACAGGCCCTTCAGCCCAACAAGTCCAAACTGTTTCCAAACTGGAGGGATTCTGTGCTCCTGTGATATCTGAGAATCACCGGGAGACATCATCGGTCAGCGATCTCAAACTGAAATCGGTGAACACACACGGCCCCGTTCTTTGCCTGCAGAACAAAGAAGTTTTTGGATTTCAACTGAACGCTGTAAGTGACAAAAGCAGAAGTTGCAGGAAAGCTCAACTTGACAAAAGTAGCAGCTCTCAGTCCAACAGGGTTATTCGGGAGCGCGTCGCGTACCTCTGGTGTTTGGGGGTGAAAACTCGCCCTTCCTCAGAAGCCGCTTGGACCATAAACAGGCGTTGAGCGATTCGAACATGGTACTCGTCAGTCGCATACCAAACATTGAAACTGACTGCGGGCTGGCCTGGCAAAGAGGATAAATGCGATGAGGCCCCAGTGAGATTTGAACTCACGCCCTCTGGTTTACGAGACCAGCGCTCTAACCGCTGAGCTATGGAGCCGGGCGAGCGGCCGCCGCGAACCTTTGGCTGATTGGGTAACAGCCCTCGCGTCACCGTCTGGACAGTTTGAACACTCTCTCTCCCCGTGCGCGCGTGGGTTTGCTCCGGCTGCTCCGGTTACAGAGATGTGCAGCTTCTGCGGGATTGGCCATGCTTCATTGTCCCATTGTGTACGGTGATTGTGCGGGCTCGATGGATTAGTCAGCATTCAATGTACAACGATGCAGTGTGCGGAATGGGTCTGGGTAGACTGCTCTCTGCAGGTCGGTGTTGACGAGATTAGAATAAATTAGATTGGCGACAGTGTGGAAACAGGCCCTTCAGCCCAACAAGTCCACATCAACCCACCCAGACCCGTTTCTCTCTGAATAATGTACCTACGACTAGGGGCAATTTAGAATGGCCAATTCACACGACTTGCACGTCTTTAGACAGTGGGAGCGAACCGGAGCAAACCCACGCAGACTCTGGGCGAATGTGCAAACACGACACAGACAGTCCCCTAAAGCTGGAATCGTGACTGCGTCCCTAGTGCTGTGAGGCAGCAGTGCGAACCACTGAGCGGCTAGTTGGGCGGAATGGCCTGTTTCCAAACTGGAGGGATTCTATGCTTCTGTGATAGCTGAGAATCACCGGGAGACATGATTGGGAATGGTCATTCGGTCGCTTGGAGTGACTGAGGTCAGCGATCTCAAACTTTAATCGGTTCAGCGATCTCAAACTTTAATCGGTGAACACACACAGCCCCGTTCTTTGCCTGCAGAAGAAAGAAGTTGCAGGAAAACCTGCTCACCTGGTCGGAGACGAGAAATGAGAGGCGTTTCAGACATCAATTCCCAAAAGCAGCAGCTATGAGTCCAACAGGAGCGCCACCCGCCCCGCCGGTGGACGCTCGTGCTTCCAAGAAGCCGGTTGGACGACAAACGGGCGAGGAGCAATTTGAAGAACACAGCGCTCCTCAGCGTCATACCACAAGACTGAGAGGCCCCAGTGAGATTTGAACTCACGACCTCTGGTTTACAAGACCAGTGCTCTAACCGCTGAGCTATGGAGCCAGGCGCCAGGTCGCTCAGCGGAACTTGGCTGACTGGTTAACACTGGCTGAGTCAGAACGCTTGGGACACAGGTTCCAATCGACCCTCGCGTCACCGTCTGAACGGTTTGAACATTCTCCCCGTGGGTTTGCTCCGGCTGCTCCGTTTACAAAGAAGTGTAGCTTCTGCGGGATTGGCCACGCTTCATTGTCCCATTGTGTACGGTGATTGTGCGGGCTCGGTGGATTAGTCAGCATTCAATGTAGAATGATGCAGTGCGCGGAATGGGCCTGGGTAGATTGCTCTCTGCAGGTCGGTGTTGACGAGATAAGAATATATGAGATTGGTGACAGTGTGGAAACAGGCCCTTCAGCCCAACAAGTCCAAACTGTTTCCAAACTGGAGGGATTCTGTGCTCCTGTGATATCTGAGAATCACCGGGAGACATCATCGGTCAGCGATCTCAAACTGAAATCGGTGAACACACACGGCCCCGTTCTTTGCCTGCAGAACAAAGAAGTTTTTGGATTTCAACTGAACGCTGTAAGTGACAAAAGCAGAAGTTGCAGGAAAGCTCAACTTGACAAAAGTAGCAGCTCTCAGTCCAACAGGGTTATTCGGGAGCGCGTCGCGTACCTCTGGTGTTTGGGGGTGAAAACTCGCCCTTCCTCAGAAGCCGCTTGGACCATAAACAGGCGTTGAGCGATTCGAACATGGTACTCGTCAGTCGCATACCAAACATTGAAACTGACTGCGGGCTGGCCTGGCAAAGAGGATAAATGCGATGAGGCCCCAGTGAGATTTGAACTCACGCCCTCTGGTTTACGAGACCAGCGCTCTAACCGCTGAGCTATGGAGCCGGGCGAGCGGCCGCCGCGAACCTTTGGCTGATTGGGTAACAGCCCTCGCGTCACCGTCTGGACAGTTTGAACACTCTCTCTCCCCGTGCGCGCGTGGGTTTGCTCCGGCTGCTCCGGTTACAGAGATGTGCAGCTTCTGCGGGATTGGCCATGCTTCATTGTCCCATTGTGTACGGTGATTGTGCGGGCTCGATGGATTAGTCAGCATTCAATGTACAACGATGCAGTGTGCGGAATGGGTCTGGGTAGACTGCTCTCTGCAGGTCGGTGTTGACGAGATTAGAATAAATTAGATTGGCGACAGTGTGGAAACAGGCCCTTCAGCCCAACAAGTCCACATCAACCCACCCAGACCCGTTTCTCTCTGAATAATGTACCTACGACTAGGGGCAATTTAGAATGGCCAATTCACACGACTTGCACGTCTTTAGACAGTGGGAGCGAACCGGAGCAAACCCACGCAGACTCTGGGCGAATGTGCAAACACGACACAGACAGTCCCCTAAAGCTGGAATCGTGACTGCGTCCCTAGTGCTGTGAGGCAGCAGTGCGAACCACTGAGCGGCTAGTTGGGCGGAATGGCCTGTTTCCAAACTGGAGGGATTCTATGCTTCTGTGATAGCTGAGAATCACCGGGAGACATGATTGGGAATGGTCATTCGGTCGCTTGGAGTGACTGAGGTCAGCGATCTCAAACTTTAATCGGTTCAGCGATCTCAAACTTTAATCGGTGAACACACACAGCCCCGTTCTTTGCCTGCAGAAGAAAGAAGTTGCAGGAAAACCTGCTCACCTGGTCGGAGACGAGAAATGAGAGGCGTTTCAGACATCAATTCCCAAAAGCAGCAGCTATGAGTCCAACAGGAGCGCCACCCGCCCCCGCCGGTGGACGCTCGTGCTTCCAAGAAGCCGGTTGGACGACAAACGGGCGAGGAGCAATTTGAAGAACACAGCGCTCCTCAGCGTCATACCACAAGACTGAGAGGCCCCAGTGAGATTTGAACTCACGACCTCTGGTTTACAAGACCAGTGCTCTAACCGCTGAGCTATGCAGCCAGGCGCCAGGTCGCTCAGCGGAACTTGGCTGACTGGTTAACACTGGCTGAGTCAGAACGCTTGGGACACAGGTTCCAATCGACCCTCGCGTCACCGTCTGAACGGTTTGAACATTCTCCCCGTGGGTTTGCTCCGGCTGCTCCGTTTACAAAGAAGTGTAGCTTCTGCGGGATTGGCCACGCTTCATTGTCCCATTGTGTACGGTGATTGTGCGGGCTCGGTGGATTAGTCAGCATTCAATGTAGAATGATGCAGTGCGCGGAATGGGCCTGGGTAGATTGCTCTCTGCAGGTCGGTGTTGACGAGATAAGAATATATGAGATTGGTGACAGTGTGGAAACAGGCCCTTCAGCCCAACAAGTCCAAACTGTTTCCAAACTGGAGGGATTCTGTGCTCCTGTGATATCTGAGAATCACCGGGAGACATCATCGGTCAGCGATCTCAAACTGAAATCGGTGAACACACACGGCCCCGTTCTTTGCCTGCAGAACAAAGAAGTTTTTGGATTTCAACTGAACGCTGTAAGTGACAAAAGCAGAAGTTGCAGGAAAGCTCAACTTGACAAAAGTAGCAGCTCTCAGTCCAACAGGGTTATTCGGGAGCGCGTCGCGTACCTCTGGTGTTTGGGGGTGAAAACTCGCCCTTCCTCAGAAGCCGCTTGGACCATAAACAGGCGTTGAGCGATTCGAACATGGTACTCGTCAGTCGCATACCAAACATTGAAACTGACTGCGGGCTGGCCTGGCAAAGAGGATAAATGCGATGAGGCCCCAGTGAGATTTGAACTCACGCCCTCTGGTTTACGAGACCAGCGCTCTAACCGCTGAGCTATGGAGCCGGGCGAGCGGCCGCCGCGAACCTTTGGCTGATTGGGTAACAGCCCTCGCGTCACCGTCTGGACAGTTTGAACACTCTCTCTCCCCGTGCGCGCGTGGGTTTGCTCCGGCTGCTCCGGTTACAGAGATGTGCAGCTTCTGCGGGATTGGCCATGCTTCATTGTCCCATTGTGTACGGTGATTGTGCGGGCTCGATGGATTAGTCAGCATTCAATGTACAACGATGCAGTGTGCGGAATGGGTCTGGGTAGACTGCTCTCTGCAGGTCGGTGTTGACGAGATTAGAATAAATTAGATTGGCGACAGTGTGGAAACAGGCCCTTCAGCCCAACAAGTCCACATCAACCCACCCAGACCCGTTTCTCTCTGAATAATGTACCTACGACTAGGGGCAATTTAGAATGGCCAATTCACACGACTTGCACGTCTTTAGACAGTGGGAGCGAACCGGAGCAAACCCACGCAGACTCTGGGCGAATGTGCAAACACGACACAGACAGTCCCCTAAAGCTGGAATCGTGACTGCGTCCCTAGTGCTGTGAGGCAGCAGTGCGAACCACTGAGCGGCTAGTTGGGCGGAATGGCCTGTTTCCAAACTGGAGGGATTCTATGCTTCTGTGATAGCTGAGAATCACCGGGAGACATGATTGGGAATGGTCATTCGGTCGCTTGGAGTGACTGAGGTCAGCGATCTCAAACTTTAATCGGTTCAGCGATCTCAAACTTTAATCGGTGAACACACACAGCCCCGTTCTTTGCCTGCAGAAGAAAGAAGTTGCAGGAAAACCTGCTCACCTGGTCGGAGACGAGAAATGAGAGGCGTTTCAGACATCAATTCCCAAAAGCAGCAGCTATGAGTCCAACAGGAGCGCCACCCGCCCCGCCGGTGGACGCTCGTGCTTCCAAGAAGCCGGTTGGACGACAAACGGGCGAGGAGCAATTTGAAGAACACAGCGCTCCTCAGCGTCATACCACAAGACTGAGAGGCCCCAGTGAGATTTGAACTCACGACCTCTGGTTTACAAGACCAGTGCTCTAACCGCTGAGCTATGGAGCCAGGCGCCAGGTTGCTCAGCGGAACTTGGCTGACTGGTTAACACTGGCTGAGTCAGAACGCTTGGGACACAGGTTCCAATCGACCCTCGCGTCACCGTCTGAACGGTTTGAACATTCTCCCCGTGGGTTTGCTCCGGCTGCTCCGTTTACAAAGATGTGCAGCTTCTGCGGGATTGGCCACGCTTCATTGTCCCATTGTGTACGGTGATTGTGCGGGCTCGATGGATTAGTCAGCATTCAATGTACAACGATGCAGTGTGCGGAATGGGTCTGGGTAGACTGCTCTCTGCAGGTCGGTGTTGACGAGATTAGAATAAATTAGATTGGCGACAGTGTGGAAACAGGCCCTTCAGCCCAACAAGTCCACATCAACCCACCCAGACCCGTTTCTCTCTGAATAATGTACCTACGACTAGGGGCAATTTAGAATGGCCAATTCACACGACTTGCACGTCTTTAGACAGTGGGAGCGAACCGGAGCAAACCCACGCAGACTCTGGGCGAATGTGCAAACACGACACAGACAGTCCCCTAAAGCTGGAATCGTGACTGCGTCCCTAGTGCTGTGAGGCAGCAGTGCGAACCACTGAGCGGCTAGTTGGGCGGAATGGCCTGTTTCCAAACTGGAGGGATTCTATGCTTCTGTGATAGCTGAGAATCACCGGGAGACATGATTGGGAATGGTCATTCGGTCGCTTGGAGTGACTGAGGTCAGCGATCTCAAACTTTAATCGGTTCAGCGATCTCAAACTTTAATCGGTGAACACACACAGCCCCGTTCTTTGCCTGCAGAAGAAAGAAGTTGCAGGAAAACCTGCTCACCTGGTCGGAGACGAGAAATGAGAGGCGTTTCAGACATCAATTCCCAAAAGCAGCAGCTATGAGTCCAACAGGAGCGCCACCCGCCCCGCCGGTGGACGCTCGTGCTTCCAAGAAGCCGGTTGGACGACAAACGGGCGAGGAGCAATTTGAAGAACACAGCGCTCCTCAGCGTCATACCACAAGACTGAGAGGCCCCAGTGAGATTTGAACTCACGACCTCTGGTTTACAAGACCAGTGCTCTAACCGCTGAGCTATGGAGCCAGGCGCCAGGTCGCTCAGCGGAACTTGGCTGACTGGTTAACACTGGCTGAGTCAGAACGCTTGGGACACAGGTTCCAATCGACCCTCGCGTCACCGTCTGAACGGTTTGAACATTCTCCCCGTGGGTTTGCTCCGGCTGCTCCGTTTACAAAGAAGTGTAGCTTCTGCGGGATTGGCCACGCTTCATTGTCCCATTGTGTACGGTGATTGTGCGGGCTCGGTGGATTAGTCAGCATTCAATGTAGAATGATGCAGTGCGCGGAATGGGCCTGGGTAGATTGCTCTCTGCAGGTCGGTGTTGACGAGATAAGAATATATGAGATTGGTGACAGTGTGGAAACAGGCCCTTCAGCCCAACAAGTCCAAACTGTTTCCAAACTGGAGGGATTCTGTGCTCCTGTGATATCTGAGAATCACCGGGAGACATCATCGGTCAGCGATCTCAAACTGAAATCGGTGAACACACACGGCCCCGTTCTTTGCCTGCAGAACAAAGAAGTTTTTGGATTTCAACTGAACGCTGTAAGTGACAAAAGCAGAAGTTGCAGGAAAGCTCAACTTGACAAAAGTAGCAGCTCTCAGTCCAACAGGGTTATTCGGGAGCGCGTCGCGTACCTCTGGTGTTTGGGGGTGAAAACTCGCCCTTCCTCAGAAGCCGCTTGGACCATAAACAGGCGTTGAGCGATTCGAACATGGTACTCGTCAGTCGCATACCAAACATTGAAACTGACTGCGGGCTGGCCTGGCAAAGAGGATAAATGCGATGAGGCCCCAGTGAGATTTGAACTCACGCCCTCTGGTTTACGAGACCAGCGCTCTAACCGCTGAGCTATGGAGCCGGGCGAGCGGCCGCCGCGAACCTTTGGCTGATTGGGTAACAGCCCTCGCGTCACCGTCTGGACAGTTTGAACACTCTCTCTCCCCGTGCGCGCGTGGGTTTGCTCCGGCTGCTCCGGTTACAGAGATGTGCAGCTTCTGCGGGATTGGCCATGCTTCATTGTCCCATTGTGTACGGTGATTGTGCGGGCTCGATGGATTAGTCAGCATTCAATGTACAACGATGCAGTGTGCGGAATGGGTCTGGGTAGACTGCTCTCTGCAGGTCGGTGTTGACGAGATTAGAATAAATTAGATTGGCGACAGTGTGGAAACAGGCCCTTCAGCCCAACAAGTCCACATCAACCCACCCAGACCCGTTTCTCTCTGAATAATGTACCTACGACTAGGGGCAATTTAGAATGGCCAATTCACACGACTTGCACGTCTTTAGACAGTGGGAGCGAACCGGAGCAAACCCACGCAGACTCTGGGCGAATGTGCAAACACGACACAGACAGTCCCCTAAAGCTGGAATCGTGACTGCGTCCCTAGTGCTGTGAGGCAGCAGTGCGAACCACTGAGCGGCTAGTTGGGCGGAATGGCCTGTTTCCAAACTGGAGGGATTCTATGCTTCTGTGATAGCTGAGAATCACCGGGAGACATGATTGGGAATGGTCATTCGGTCGCTTGGAGTGACTGAGGTCAGCGATCTCAAACTTTAATCGGTTCAGCGATCTCAAACTTTAATCGGTGAACACACACAGCCCCGTTCTTTGCCTGCAGAAGAAAGAAGTTGCAGGAAAACCTGCTCACCTGGTCGGAGACGAGAAATGAGAGGCGTTTCAGACATCAATTCCCAAAAGCAGCAGCTATGAGTCCAACAGGAGCGCCACCCGCCCCGCCGGTGGACGCTCGTGCTTCCAAGAAGCCGGTTGGACGACAAACGGGCGAGGAGCAATTTGAAGAACACAGCGCTCCTCAGCGTCATACCACAAGACTGAGAGGCCCCAGTGAGATTTGAACTCACGACCTCTGGTTTACAAGACCAGTGCTCTAACCGCTGAGCTATGCAGCCAGGCGCCAGGTCGCTCAGCGGAACTTGGCTGACTGGTTAACACTGGCTGAGTCAGAACGCTTGGGACACAGGTTCCAATCGACCCTCGCGTCACCGTCTGAACGGTTTGAACATTCTCCCCGTGGGTTTGCTCCGGCTGCTCCGTTTACAAAGAAGTGTAGCTTCTGCGGGATTGGCCACGCTTCATTGTCCCATTGTGTACGGTGATTGTGCGGGCTCGGTGGATTAGTCAGCATTCAATGTAGAATGATGCAGTGCGCGGAATGGGCCTGGGTAGATTGCTCTCTGCAGGTCGGTGTTGACGAGATAAGAATATATGAGATTGGTGACAGTGTGGAAACAGGCCCTTCAGCCCAACAAGTCCAAACTGTTTCCAAACTGGAGGGATTCTGTGCTCCTGTGATATCTGAGAATCACCGGGAGACATCATCGGTCAGCGATCTCAAACTGAAATCGGTGAACACACACGGCCCCGTTCTTTGCCTGCAGAACAAAGAAGTTTTTGGATTTCAACTGAACGCTGTAAGTGACAAAAGCAGAAGTTGCAGGAAAGCTCAACTTGACAAAAGTAGCAGCTCTCAGTCCAACAGGGTTATTCGGGAGCGCGTCGCGTACCTCTGGTGTTTGGGGGTGAAAACTCGCCCTTCCTCAGAAGCCGCTTGGACCATAAACAGGCGTTGAGCGATTCGAACATGGTACTCGTCAGTCGCATACCAAACATTGAAACTGACTGCGGGCTGGCCTGGCAAAGAGGATAAATGCGATGAGGCCCCAGTGAGATTTGAACTCACGCCCTCTGGTTTACGAGACCAGCGCTCTAACCGCTGAGCTATGGAGCCGGGCGAGCGGCCGCCGCGAACCTTTGGCTGATTGGGTAACAGCCCTCGCGTCACCGTCTGGACAGTTTGAACACTCTCTCTCCCCGTGCGCGCGTGGGTTTGCTCCGGGTGCTCCGGTTACAGAGATGTGCAGCTTCTGCGGGATTGGCCATGCTTCATTGTCCCATTGTGTACGGTGATTGTGCGGGCTCGATGGATTAGTCAGCATTCAATGTACAACGATGCAGTGTGCGGAATGGGTCTGGGTAGACTGCTCTCTGCAGGTCGGTGTTGACGAGATTAGAATAAATTAGATTGGCGACAGTGTGGAAACAGGCCCTTCAGCCCAACAAGTCCACATCAACCCACCCAGACCCGTTTCTCTCTGAATAATGTACCTACGACTAGGGGCAATTTAGAATGGCCAATTCACACGACTTGCACGTCTTTAGACAGTGGGAGCGAACCGGAGCAAACCCACGCAGACTCTGGGCGAATGTGCAAACACGACACAGACAGTCCCCTAAAGCTGGAATCGTGACTGCGTCCCTAGTGCTGTGAGGCAGCAGTGCGAACCACTGAGCGGCTAGTTGGGCGGAATGGCCTGTTTCCAAACTGGAGGGATTCTATGCTTCTGTGATAGCTGAGAATCACCGGGAGACATGATTGGGAATGGTCATTCGGTCGCTTGGAGTGACTGAGGTCAGCGATCTCAAACTTTAATCGGTTCAGCGATCTCAAACTTTAATCGGTGAACACACACAGCCCCGTTCTTTGCCTGCAGAAGAAAGAAGTTGCAGGAAAACCTGCTCACCTGGTCGGAGACGAGAAATGAGAGGCGTTTCAGACATCAATTCCCAAAAGCAGCAGCTATGAGTCCAACAGGAGCGCCACCCGCCCCGCCGGTGGACGCTCGTGCTTCCAAGAAGCCGGTTGGACGACAAACGGGCGAGGAGCAATTTGAAGAACACAGCGCTCCTCAGCGTCATACCACAAGACTGAGAGGCCCCAGTGAGATTTGAACTCACGACCTCTGGTTTACAAGACCAGTGCTCTAACCGCTGAGCTATGGAGCCAGGCGCCAGGTCGCTCAGCGGAACTTGGCTGACTGGTTAACACTGGCTGAGTCAGAACGCTTGGGACACAGGTTCCAATCGACCCTCGCGTCACCGTCTGAACGGTTTGAACATTCTCCCCGTGGGTTTGCTCCGGCTGCTCCGTTTACAAAGAAGTGTAGCTTCTGCGGGATTGGCCACGCTTCATTGTCCCATTGTGTACGGTGATTGTGCGGGCTCGGTGGATTAGTCAGCATTCAATGTAGAATGATGCAGTGCGCGGAATGGGCCTGGGTAGATTGCTCTCTGCAGGTCGGTGTTGACGAGATAAGAATATATGAGATTGGTGACAGTGTGGAAACAGGCCCTTCAGCCCAACAAGTCCAAACTGTTTCCAAACTGGAGGGATTCTGTGCTCCTGTGATATCTGAGAATCACCGGGAGACATCATCGGTCAGCGATCTCAAACTGAAATCGGTGAACACACACGGCCCCGTTCTTTGCCTGCAGAACAAAGAAGTTTTTGGATTTCAACTGAACGCTGTAAGTGACAAAAGCAGAAGTTGCAGGAAAGCTCAACTTGACAAAAGTAGCAGCTCTCAGTCCAACAGGGTTATTCGGGAGCGCGTCGCGTACCTCTGGTGTTTGGGGGTGAAAACTCGCCCTTCCTCAGAAGCCGCTTGGACCATAAACAGGCGTTGAGCGATTCGAACATGGTACTCGTCAGTCGCATACCAAACATTGAAACTGACTGCGGGCTGGCCTGGCAAAGAGGATAAATGCGATGAGGCCCCAGTGAGATTTGAACTCACGCCCTCTGGTTTACGAGACCAGCGCTCTAACCGCTGAGCTATGGAGCCGGGGCGAGCGGCCGCCGCGAACCTTTGGCTGATTGGGTAACAGCCCTCGCGTCACCGTCTGGACAGTTTGAACACTCTCTCTCCCCGTGCGCGCGTGGGTTTGCTCCGGCTGCTCCGGTTACAGAGATGTGCAGCTTCTGCGGGATTGGCCATGCTTCATTGTCCCATTGTGTACGGTGATTGTGCGGGCTCGATGGATTAGTCAGCATTCAATGTACAACGATGCAGTGTGCGGAATGGGTCTGGGTAGACTGCTCTCTGCAGGTCGGTGTTGACGAGATTAGAATAAATTAGATTGGCGACAGTGTGGAAACAGGCCCTTCAGCCCAACAAGTCCACATCAACCCACCCAGACCCGTTTCTCTCTGAATAATGTACCTACGACTAGGGGCAATTTAGAATGGCCAATTCACACGACTTGCACGTCTTTAGACAGTGGGAGCGAACCGGAGCAAACCCACGCAGACTCTGGGCGAATGTGCAAACACGACACAGACAGTCCCCTAAAGCTGGAATCGTGACTGCGTCCCTAGTGCTGTGAGGCAGCAGTGCGAACCACTGAGCGGCTAGTTGGGCGGAATGGCCTGTTTCCAAACTGGAGGGATTCTATGCTTCTGTGATAGCTGAGAATCACCGGGAGACATGATTGGGAATGGTCATTCGGTCGCTTGGAGTGACTGAGGTCAGCGATCTCAAACTTTAATCGGTTCAGCGATCTCAAACTTTAATCGGTGAACACACACAGCCCCGTTCTTTGCCTGCAGAAGAAAGAAGTTGCAGGAAAACCTGCTCACCTGGTCGGAGACGAGAAATGAGAGGCGTTTCAGACATCAATTCCCAAAAGCAGCAGCTATGAGTCCAACAGGAGCGCCACCCGCCCCGCCGGTGGACGCTCGTGCTTCCAAGAAGCCGGTTGGACGACAAACGGGCGAGGAGCAATTTGAAGAACACAGCGCTCCTCAGCGTCATACCACAAGACTGAGAGGCCCCAGTGAGATTTGAACTCACGACCTCTGGTTTACAAGACCAGTGCTCTAACCGCTGAGCTATGGAGCCAGGCGCCAGGTCGCTCAGCGGAACTTGGCTGACTGGTTAACACTGGCTGAGTCAGAACGCTTGGGACACAGGTTCCAATCGACCCTCGCGTCACCGTCTGAACGGTTTGAACATTCTCCCCGTGGGTTTGCTCCGGCTGCTCCGTTTACAAAGAAGTGTAGCTTCTGCGGGATTGGCCACGCTTCATTGTCCCATTGTGTACGGTGATTGTGCGGGCTCGGTGGATTAGTCAGCATTCAATGTAGAATGATGCAGTGCGCGGAATGGGCCTGGGTAGATTGCTCTCTGCAGGTCGGTGTTGACGAGATAAGAATATATGAGATTGGTGACAGTGTGGAAACAGGCCCTTCAGCCCAACAAGTCCAAACTGTTTCCAAACTGGAGGGATTCTGTGCTCCTGTGATATCTGAGAATCACCGGGAGACATCATCGGTCAGCGATCTCAAACTGAAATCGGTGAACACACACGGCCCCGTTCTTTGCCTGCAGAACAAAGAAGTTTTTGGATTTCAACTGAACGCTGTAAGTGACAAAAGCAGAAGTTGCAGGAAAGCTCAACTTGACAAAAGTAGCAGCTCTCAGTCCAACAGGGTTATTCGGGAGCGCGTCGCGTACCTCTGGTGTTTGGGGGTGAAAACTCGCCCTTCCTCAGAAGCCGCTTGGACCATAAACAGGCGTTGAGCGATTCGAACATGGTACTCGTCAGTCGCATACCAAACATTGAAACTGACTGCGGGCTGGCCTGGCAAAGAGGATAAATGCGATGAGGCCCCAGTGAGATTTGAACTCACGCCCTCTGGTTTACGAGACCAGCGCTCTAACCGCTGAGCTATGGAGCCGGGCGAGCGGCCGCCGCGAACCTTTGGCTGATTGGGTAACAGCCCTCGCGTCACCGTCTGGACAGTTTGAACACTCTCTCTCCCCGTGCGCGCGTGGGTTTGCTCCGGCTGCTCCGGTTACAGAGATGTGCAGCTTCTGCGGGATTGGCCATGCTTCATTGTCCCATTGTGTACGGTGATTGTGCGGGCTCGATGGATTAGTCAGCATTCAATGTACAACGATGCAGTGTGCGGAATGGGTCTGGGTAGACTGCTCTCTGCAGGTCGGTGTTGACGAGATTAGAATAAATTAGATTGGCGACAGTGTGGAAACAGGCCCTTCAGCCCAACAAGTCCACATCAACCCACCCAGACCCGTTTCTCTCTGAATAATGTACCTACGACTAGGGGCAATTTAGAATGGCCAATTCACACGACTTGCACGTCTTCAGACAGTGGGAGCGAACCGGAGCAAACCCACGCAGACTCTGGGCGAATGTGCAAACACGACACAGACAGTCCCCTAAAGCTGGAATCGTGACTGCGTCCCTAGTGCTGTGAGGCAGCAGTGCGAACCACTGAGCGGCTAGTTGGGCGGAATGGCCTGTTTCCAAACTGGAGGGATTCTATGCTTCTGTGATAGCTGAGAATCACCGGGAGACATGATTGGGAATGGTCATTCGGTCGCTTGGAGTGACTGAGGTCAGCGATCTCAAACTTTAATCGGTTCAGCGATCTCAAACTTTAATCGGTGAACACACACAGCCCCGTTCTTTGCCTGCAGAAGAAAGAAGTTGCAGGAAAACCTGCTCACCTGGTCGGAGACGAGAAATGAGAGGCGTTTCAGACATCAATTCCCAAAAGCAGCAGCTATGAGTCCAACAGGAGCGCCACCCGCCCCGCCGGTGGACGCTCGTGCTTCCAAGAAGCCGGTTGGACGACAAACGGGCGAGGAGCAATTTGAAGAACACAGCGCTCCTCAGCGTCATACCACAAGACTGAGAGGCCCCAGTGAGATTTGAACTCACGACCTCTGGTTTACAAGACCAGTGCTCTAACCGCTGAGCTATGGAGCCAGGCGCCAGGTCGCTCAGCGGAACTTGGCTGACTGGTTAACACTGGCTGAGTCAGAACGCTTGGGACACAGGTTCCAATCGACCCTCGCGTCACCGTCTGAACGGTTTGAACATTCTCCCCGTGGGTTTGCTCCGGCTGCTCCGTTTACAAAGAAGTGTAGCTTCTGCGGGATTGGCCACGCTTCATTGTCCCATTGTGTACGGTGATTGTGCGGGCTCGGTGGATTAGTCAGCATTCAATGTAGAATGATGCAGTGCGCGGAATGGGCCTGGGTAGATTGCTCTCTGCAGGTCGGTGTTGACGAGATAAGAATATATGAGATTGGTGACAGTGTGGAAACAGGCCCTTCAGCCCAACAAGTCCAAACTGTTTCCAAACTGGAGGGATTCTGTGCTCCTGTGATATCTGAGAATCACCGGGAGACATCATCGGTCAGCGATCTCAAACTGAAATCGGTGAACACACACGGCCCCGTTCTTTGCCTGCAGAACAAAGAAGTTTTTGGATTTCAACTGAACGCTGTAAGTGACAAAAGCAGAAGTTGCAGGAAAGCTCAACTTGACAAAAGTAGCAGCTCTCAGTCCAACAGGGTTATTCGGGAGCGCGTCGCGTACCTCTGGTGTTTGGGGGTGAAAACTCGCCCTTCCTCAGAAGCCGCTTGGACCATAAACAGGCGTTGAGCGATTCGAACATGGTACTCGTCAGTCGCATACCAAACATTGAAACTGACTGCGGGCTGGCCTGGCAAAGAGGATAAATGCGATGAGGCCCCAGTGAGATTTGAACTCACGCCCTCTGGTTTACGAGACCAGCGCTCTAACCGCTGAGCTATGGAGCCGGGCGAGCGGCCGCCGCGAACCTTTGGCTGATTGGGTAACAGCCCTCGCGTCACCGTCTGGACAGTTTGAACACTCTCTCTCCCCGTGCGCGCGTGGGTTTGCTCCGGCTGCTCCGGTTACAGAGATGTGCAGCTTCTGCGGGATTGGCCATGCTTCATTGTCCCATTGTGTACGGTGATTGTGCGGGCTCGATGGATTAGTCAGCATTCAATGTACAACGATGCAGTGTGCGGAATGGGTCTGGGTAGACTGCTCTCTGCAGGTCGGTGTTGACGAGATTAGAATAAATTAGATTGGCGACAGTGTGGAAACAGGCCCTTCAGCCCAACAAGTCCACATCAACCCACCCAGACCCGTTTCTCTCTGAATAATGTACCTACGACTAGGGGCAATTTAGAATGGCCAATTCACACGACTTGCACGTCTTTAGACAGTGGGAGCGAACCGGCGCAAACCCACGCAGACTCTGGGCGAATGTGCAAACACGACACAGACAGTCCCCTAAAGCTGGAATCGTGACTGCGTCCCTAGTGCTGTGAGGCAGCAGTGCGAACCACTGAGCGGCTAGTTGGGCGGAATGGCCTGTTTCCAAACTGGAGGGATTCTATGCTTCTGTGATAGCTGAGAATCACCGGGAGACATGATTGGGAATGGTCATTCGGTCGCTTGGAGTGACTGAGGTCAGCGATCTCAAACTTTAATCGGTTCAGCGATCTCAAACTTTAATCGGTGAACACACACAGCCCCGTTCTTTGCCTGCAGAAGAAAGAAGTTGCAGGAAAACCTGCTCACCTGGTCGGAGACGAGAAATGAGAGGCGTTTCAGACATCAATTCCCAAAAGCAGCAGCTATGAGTCCAACAGGAGCGCCACCCGCCCCGCCGGTGGACGCTCGTGCTTCCAAGAAGCCGGTTGGACGACAAACGGGCGAGGAGCAATTTGAAGAACACAGCGCTCCTCAGCGTCATACCACAAGACTGAGAGGCCCCAGTGAGATTTGAACTCACGACCTCTGGTTTACAAGACCAGTGCTCTAACCGCTGAGCTATGGAGCCAGGCGCCAGGTCGCTCAGCGGAACTTGGCTGACTGGTTAACACTGGCTGAGTCAGAACGCTTGGGACACAGGTTCCAATCGACCCTCGCGTCACCGTCTGAACGGTTTGAACATTCTCCCCGTGGGTTTGCTCCGGCTGCTCCGTTTACAAAGAAGTGTAGCTTCTGCGGGATTGGCCACGCTTCATTGTCCCATTGTGTACGGTGATTGTGCGGGCTCGGTGGATTAGTCAGCATTCAATGTAGAATGATGCAGTGCGCGGAATGGGCCTGGGTAGATTGCTCTCTGCAGGTCGGTGTTGACGAGATAAGAATATATGAGATTGGTGACAGTGTGGAAACAGGCCCTTCAGCCCAACAAGTCCAAACTGTTTCCAAACTGGAGGGATTCTGTGCTCCTGTGATATCTGAGAATCACCGGGAGACATCATCGGTCAGCGATCTCAAACTGAAATCGGTGAACACACACGGCCCCGTTCTTTGCCTGCAGAACAAAGAAGTTTTTGGATTTCAACTGAACGCTGTAAGTGACAAAAGCAGAAGTTGCAGGAAAGCTCAACTTGACAAAAGTAGCAGCTCTCAGTCCAACAGGGTTATTCGGGAGCGCGTCGCGTACCTCTGGTGTTTGGGGGTGAAAACTCGCCCTTCCTCAGAAGCCGCTTGGACCATAAACAGGCGTTGAGCGATTCGAACATGGTACTCGTCAGTCGCATACCAAACATTGAAACTGACTGCGGGCTGGCCTGGCAAAGAGGATAAATGCGATGAGGCCCCAGTGAGATTTGAACTCACGCCCTCTGGTTTACGAGACCAGCGCTCTAACCGCTGAGCTATGGAGCCGGGCGAGCGGCCGCCGCGAACCTTTGGCTGATTGGGTAACAGCCCTCGCGTCACCGTCTGGACAGTTTGAACACTCTCTCTCCCCGTGCGCGCGTGGGTTTGCTCCGGCTGCTCCGGTTACAGAGATGTGCAGCTTCTGCGGGATTGGCCATGCTTCATTGTCCCATTGTGTACGGTGATTGTGCGGGCTCGATGGATTAGTCAGCATTCAATGTACAACGATGCAGTGTGCGGAATGGGTCTGGGTAGACTGCTCTCTGCAGGTCGGTGTTGACGAGATTAGAATAAATTAGATTGGCGACAGTGTGGAAACAGGCCCTTCAGCCCAACAAGTCCACATCAACCCACCCAGACCCGTTTCTCTCTGAATAATGTACCTACGACTAGGGGCAATTTAGAATGGCCAATTCACACGACTTGCACGTCTTTAGACAGTGGGAGCGAACCGGCGCAAACCCACGCAGACTCTGGGCGAATGTGCAAACACGACACAGACAGTCCCCTAAAGCTGGAATCGTGACTGCGTCCCTAGTGCTGTGAGGCAGCAGTGCGAACCACTGAGCGGCTAGTTGGGCGGAATGGCCTGTTTCCAAACTGGAGGGATTCTATGCTTCTGTGATAGCTGAGAATCACCGGGAGACATGATTGGGAATGGTCATTCGGTCGCTTGGAGTGACTGAGGTCAGCGATCTCAAACTTTAATCGGTTCAGCGATCTCAAACTTTAATCGGTGAACACACACAGCCCCGTTCTTTGCCTGCAGAAGAAAGAAGTTGCAGGAAAACCTGCTCACCTGGTCGGAGACGAGAAATGAGAGGCGTTTCAGACATCAATTCCCAAAAGCAGCAGCTATGAGTCCAACAGGAGCGCCACCCGCCCCGCCGGTGGACGCTCGTGCTTCCAAGAAGCCGGTTGGACGACAAACGGGCGAGGAGCAATTTGAAGAACACAGCGCTCCTCAGCGTCATACCACAAGACTGAGAGGCCCCAGTGAGATTTGAACTCACGACCTCTGGTTTACAAGACCAGTGCTCTAACCGCTGAGCTATGGAGCCAGGCGCCAGGTCGCTCAGCGGAACTTGGCTGACTGGTTAACACTGGCTGAGTCAGAACGCTTGGGACACAGGTTCCAATCGACCCTCGCGTCACCGTCTGAACGGTTTGAACATTCTCCCCGTGGGTTTGCTCCGGCTGCTCCGTTTACAAAGAAGTGTAGCTTCTGCGGGATTGGCCACGCTTCATTGTCCCATTGTGTACGGTGATTGTGCGGGCTCGGTGGATTAGTCAGCATTCAATGTAGAATGATGCAGTGCGCGGAATGGGCCTGGGTAGATTGCTCTCTGCAGGTCGGTGTTGACGAGATAAGAATATATGAGATTGGTGACAGTGTGGAAACAGGCCCTTCAGCCCAACAAGTCCAAACTGTTTCCAAACTGGAGGGATTCTGTGCTCCTGTGATATCTGAGAATCACCGGGAGACATCATCGGTCAGCGATCTCAAACTGAAATCGGTGAACACACACGGCCCCGTTCTTTGCCTGCAGAACAAAGAAGTTTTTGGATTTCAACTGAACGCTGTAAGTGACAAAAGCAGAAGTTGCAGGAAAGCTCAACTTGACAAAAGTAGCAGCTCTCAGTCCAACAGGGTTATTCGGGAGCGCGTCGCGTACCTCTGGTGTTTGGGGGTGAAAACTCGCCCTTCCTCAGAAGCCGCTTGGACCATAAACAGGCGTTGAGCGATTCGAACATGGTACTCGTCAGTCGCATACCAAACATTGAAACTGACTGCGGGCTGGCCTGGCAAAGAGGATAAATGCGATGAGGCCCCAGTGAGATTTGAACTCACGCCCTCTGGTTTACGAGACCAGCGCTCTAACCGCTGAGCTATGGAGCCGGGCGAGCGGCCGCCGCGAACCTTTGGCTGATTGGGTAACAGCCCTCGCGTCACCGTCTGGACAGTTTGAACACTCTCTCTCCCCGTGCGCGCGTGGGTTTGCTCCGGCTGCTCCGGTTACAGAGATGTGCAGCTTCTGCGGGATTGGCCATGCTTCATTGTCCCATTGTGTACGGTGATTGTGCGGGCTCGATGGATTAGTCAGCATTCAATGTACAACGATGCAGTGTGCGGAATGGGTCTGGGTAGACTGCTCTCTGCAGGTCGGTGTTGACGAGATTAGAATAAATTAGATTGGCGACAGTGTGGAAACAGGCCCTTCAGCCCAACAAGTCCACATCAACCCACCCAGACCCGTTTCTCTCTGAATAATGTACCTACGACTAGGGGCAATTTAGAATGGCCAATTCACACGACTTGCACGTCTTCAGACAGTGGGAGCGAACCGGAGCAAACCCACGCAGACTCTGGGCGAATGTGCAAACACGACACAGACAGTCCCCTAAAGCTGGAATCGTGACTGCGTCCCTAGTGCTGTGAGGCAGCAGTGCGAACCACTGAGCGGCTAGTTGGGCGGAATGGCCTGTTTCCAAACTGGAGGGATTCTATGCTTCTGTGATAGCTGAGAATCACCGGGAGACATGATTGGGAATGGTCATTCGGTCGCTTGGAGTGACTGAGGTCAGCGATCTCAAACTTTAATCGGTTCAGCGATCTCAAACTTTAATCGGTGAACACACACAGCCCCGTTCTTTGCCTGCAGAAGAAAGAAGTTGCAGGAAAACCTGCTCACCTGGTCGGAGACGAGAAATGAGAGGCGTTTCAGACATCAATTCCCAAAAGCAGCAGCTATGAGTCCAACAGGAGCGCCACCCGCCCCGCCGGTGGACGCTCGTGCTTCCAAGAAGCCGGTTGGACGACAAACGGGCGAGGAGCAATTTGAAGAACACAGCGCTCCTCAGCGTCATACCACAAGACTGAGAGGCCCCAGTGAGATTTGAACTCACGACCTCTGGTTTACAAGACCAGTGCTCTAACCGCTGAGCTATGGAGCCAGGCGCCAGGTCGCTCAGCGGAACTTGGCTGACTGGTTAACACTGGCTGAGTCAGAACGCTTGGGACACAGGTTCCAATCGACCCTCGCGTCACCGTCTGAACGGTTTGAACATTCTCCCCGTGGGTTTGCTCCGGCTGCTCCGTTTACAAAGAAGTGTAGCTTCTGCGGGATTGGCCACGCTTCATTGTCCCATTGTGTACGGTGATTGTGCGGGCTCGGTGGATTAGTCAGCATTCAATGTAGAATGATGCAGTGCGCGGAATGGGCCTGGGTAGATTGCTCTCTGCAGGTCGGTGTTGACGAGATAAGAATATATGAGATTGGTGACAGTGTGGAAACAGGCCCTTCAGCCCAACAAGTCCAAACTGTTTCCAAACTGGAGGGATTCTGTGCTCCTGTGATATCTGAGAATCACCGGGAGACATCATCGGTCAGCGATCTCAAACTGAAATCGGTGAACACACACGGCCCCGTTCTTTGCCTGCAGAACAAAGAAGTTTTTGGATTTCAACTGAACGCTGTAAGTGACAAAAGCAGAAGTTGCAGGAAAGCTCAACTTGACAAAAGTAGCAGCTCTCAGTCCAACAGGGTTATTCGGGAGCGCGTCGCGTTCCTCTGGTGTTTGGGGGTGAAAACTCGCCCTTCCTCAGAAGCCGCTTGGACCATAAACAGGCGTTGAGCGATTCGAACATGGTACTCGTCAGTCGCATACCAAACATTGAAACTGACTGCGGGCTGGCCTGGCAAAGAGGATAAATGCGATGAGGCCCCAGTGAGATTTGAACTCACGCCCTCTGGTTTACGAGACCAGCGCTCTAACCGCTGAGCTATGGAGCCGGGCGAGCGGCCGCCGCGAACCTTTGGCTGATTGGGTAACAGCCCTCGCGTCACCGTCTGGACAGTTTGAACACTCTCTCTCCCCGTGCGCGCGTGGGTTTGCTCCGGCTGCTCCGGTTACAGAGATGTGCAGCTTCTGCGGGATTGGCCATGCTTCATTGTCCCATTGTGTACGGTGATTGTGCGGGCCCGATGGATTAGTCAGCATTCAATGTACAACGATGCAGTGTGCGGAATGGGTCTGGGTAGACTGCTCTCTGCAGGTCGGTGTTGACGAGATTAGAATAAATTAGATTGGCGACAGTGTGGAAACAGGCCCTTCAGCCCAACAAGTCCACATCAACCCACCCAGACCCGTTTCTCTCTGAATAATGTACCTACGACTAGGGGCAATTTAGAATGGCCAATTCACACGACTTGCACGTCTTTAGACAGTGGGAGCGAACCGGAGCAAACCCACGCAGACTCTGGGCGAATGTGCAAACACGACACAGACAGTCCCCTAAAGCTGGAATCGTGACTGCGTCCCTAGTGCTGTGAGGCAGCAGTGCGAACCACTGAGCGGCTAGTTGGGCGGAATGGCCTGTTTCCAAACTGGAGGGATTCTATGCTTCTGTGATAGCTGAGAATCACCGGGAGACATGATTGGGAATGGTCATTCGGTCGCTTGGAGTGACTGAGGTCAGCGATCTCAAACTTTAATCGGTTCAGCGATCTCAAACTTAATCGGTGAACACACACAGCCCCGTTCTTTGCCTGCAGAAGAAAGAAGTTGCAGGAAAACCTGCTCACCTGGTCGGAGACGAGAAATGAGAGGCGTTTCAGACATCAATTCCCAAAAGCAGCAGCTATGAGTCCAACAGGAGCGCCACCCGCCCCGCCGGTGGACGCTCGTGCTTCCAAGAAGCCGGTTGGACGACAAACGGGCGAGGAGCAATTTGAAGAACACAGCGCTCCTCAGCGTCATACCACAAGACTGAGAGGCCCCAGTGAGATTTGAACTCACGACCTCTGGTTTACAAGACCAGTGCTCTAACCGCTGAGCTATGGAGCCAGGCGCCAGGTCGCTCAGCGGAACTTGGCTGACTGGTTAACACTGGCTGAGTCAGAACGCTTGGGACACAGGTTCCAATCGACCCTCGCGTCACCGTCTGAACGGTTTGAACATTCTCCCCGTGGGTTTGCTCCGGCTGCTCCGTTTACAAAGAAGTGTAGCTTCTGCGGGATTGGCCACGCTTCATTGTCCCATTGTGTACGGTGATTGTGCGGGCTCGGTGGATTAGTCAGCATTCAATGTAGAATGATGCAGTGCGCGGAATGGGCCTGGGTAGATTGCTCTCTGCAGGTCGGTGTTGACGAGATAAGAATATATGAGATTGGTGACAGTGTGGAAACAGGCCCTTCAGCCCAACAAGTCCAAACTGTTTCCAAACTGGAGGGATTCTGTGCTCCTGTGATATCTGAGAATCACCGGGAGACATCATCGGTCAGCGATCTCAAACTGAAATCGGTGAACACACACGGCCCCGTTCTTTGCCTGCAGAACAAAGAAGTTTTTGGATTTCAACTGAACGCTGTAAGTGACAAAAGCAGAAGTTGCAGGAAAGCTCAACTTGACAAAAGTAGCAGCTCTCAGTCCAACAGGGTTATTCGGGAGCGCGTCGCGTACCTCTGGTGTTTGGGGGTGAAAACTCGCCCTTCCTCAGAAGCCGCTTGGACCATAAACAGGCGTTGAGCGATTCGAACATGGTACTCGTCAGTCGCATACCAAACATTGAAACTGACTGCGGGCTGGCCTGGCAAAGAGGATAAATGCGATGAGGCCCCAGTGAGATTTGAACTCACGCCCTCTGGTTTACGAGACCAGCGCTCTAACCGCTGAGCTATGGAGCCGGGCGAGCGGCCGCCGCGAACCTTTGGCTGATTGGGTAACAGCCCTCGCGTCACCGTCTGGACAGTTTGAACACTCTCTCTCCCCGTGCGCGCGTGGGTTTGCTCCGGGTGCTCCGGTTACAGAGATGTGCAGCTTCTGCGGGATTGGCCATGCTTCATTGTCCCATTGTGTACGGTGATTGTGCGGGCTCGATGGATTAGTCAGCATTCAATGTACAACGATGCAGTGTGCGGAATGGGTCTGGGTAGACTGCTCTCTGCAGGTCGGTGTTGACGAGATTAGAATAAATTAGATTGGCGACAGTGTGGAAACAGGCCCTTCAGCCCAACAAGTCCACATCAACCCACCCAGACCCGTTTCTCTCTGAATAATGTACCTACGACTAGGGGCAATTTAGAATGGCCAATTCACACGACTTGCACGTCTTTAGACAGTGGGAGCGAACCGGAGCAAACCCACGCAGACTCTGGGCGAATGTGCAAACACGACACAGACAGTCCCCTAAAGCTGGAATCGTGACTGCGTCCCTAGTGCTGTGAGGCAGCAGTGCGAACCACTGAGCGGCTAGTTGGGCGGAATGGCCTGTTTCCAAACTGGAGGGATTCTATGCTTCTGTGATAGCTGAGAATCACCGGGAGACATGATTGGGAATGGTCATTCGGTCGCTTGGAGTGACTGAGGTCAGCGATCTCAAACTTTAATCGGTTCAGCGATCTCAAACTTTAATCGGTGAACACACACAGCCCCGTTCTTTGCCTGCAGAAGAAAGAAGTTGCAGGAAAACCTGCTCACCTGGTCGGAGACGAGAAATGAGAGGCGTTTCAGACATCAATTCCCAAAAGCAGCAGCTATGAGTCCAACAGGAGCGCCACCCGCCCCGCCGGTGGACGCTCGTGCTTCCAAGAAGCCGGTTGGACGACAAACGGGCGAGGAGCAATTTGAAGAACACAGCGCTCCTCAGCGTCATACCACAAGACTGAGAGGCCCCAGTGAGATTTGAACTCACGACCTCTGGTTTACAAGACCAGTGCTCTAACCGCTGAGCTATGGAGCCAGGCGCCAGGTCGCTCAGCGGAACTTGGCTGACTGGTTAACACTGGCTGAGTCAGAACGCTTGGGACACAGGTTCCAATCGACCCTCGCGTCACCGTCTGAACGGTTTGAACATTCTCCCCGTGGGTTTGCTCCGGCTGCTCCGTTTACAAAGAAGTGTAGCTTCTGCGGGATTGGCCACGCTTCATTGTCCCATTGTGTACGGTGATTGTGCGGGCTCGGTGGATTAGTCAGCATTCAATGTAGAATGATGCAGTGCGCGGAATGGGCCTGGGTAGATTGCTCTCTGCAGGTCGGTGTTGACGAGATAAGAATATATGAGATTGGTGACAGTGTGGAAACAGGCCCTTCAGCCCAACAAGTCCAAACTGTTTCCAAACTGGAGGGATTCTGTGCTCCTGTGATATCTGAGAATCACCGGGAGACATCATCGGTCAGCGATCTCAAACTGAAATCGGTGAACACACACGGCCCCGTTCTTTGCCTGCAGAACAAAGAAGTTTTTGGATTTCAACTGAACGCTGTAAGTGACAAAAGCAGAAGTTGCAGGAAAGCTCAACTTGACAAAAGTAGCAGCTCTCAGTCCAACAGGGTTATTCGGGAGCGCGTCGCGTTCCTCTGGTGTTTGGGGGTGAAAACTCGCCCTTCCTCAGAAGCCGCTTGGACCATAAACAGGCGTTGAGCGATTCGAACATGGTACTCGTCAGTCGCATACCAAACATTGAAACTGACTGCGGGCTGGCCTGGCAAAGAGGATAAATGCGATGAGGCCCCAGTGAGATTTGAACTCACGCCCTCTGGTTTACGAGACCAGCGCTCTAACCGCTGAGCTATGGAGCCGGGCGAGCGGCCGCCGCGAACCTTTGGCTGATTGGGTAACAGCCCTCGCGTCACCGTCTGGACAGTTTGAACACTCTCTCTCCCCGTGCGCGCGTGGGTTTGCTCCGGCTGCTCCGGTTACAGAGATGTGCAGCTTCTGCGGGATTGGCCATGCTTCATTGTCCCATTGTGTACGGTGATTGTGCGGGCCCGATGGATTAGTCAGCATTCAATGTACAACGATGCAGTGTGCGGAATGGGTCTGGGTAGACTGCTCTCTGCAGGTCGGTGTTGACGAGATTAGAATAAATTAGATTGGCGACAGTGTGGAAACAGGCCCTTCAGCCCAACAAGTCCACATCAACCCACCCAGACCCGTTTCTCTCTGAATAATGTACCTACGACTAGGGGCAATTTAGAATGGCCAATTCACACGACTTGCACGTCTTTAGACAGTGGGAGCGAACCGGAGCAAACCCACGCAGACTCTGGGCGAATGTGCAAACACGACACAGACAGTCCCCTAAAGCTGGAATCGTGACTGCGTCCCTAGTGCTGTGAGGCAGCAGTGCGAACCACTGAGCGGCTAGTTGGGCGGAATGGCCTGTTTCCAAACTGGAGGGATTCTATGCTTCTGTGATAGCTGAGAATCACCGGGAGACATGATTGGGAATGGTCATTCGGTCGCTTGGAGTGACTGAGGTCAGCGATCTCAAACTTTAATCGGTTCAGCGATCTCAAACTTTAATCGGTGAACACACACAGCCCCGTTCTTTGCCTGCAGAAGAAAGAAGTTGCAGGAAAACCTGCTCACCTGGTCGGAGACGAGAAATGAGAGGCGTTTCAGACATCAATTCCCAAAAGCAGCAGCTATGAGTCCAACAGGAGCGCCACCCGCCCCGCCGGTGGACGCTCGTGCTTCCAAGAAGCCGGTTGGACGACAAACGGGCGAGGAGCAATTTGAAGAACACAGCGCTCCTCAGCGTCATACCACAAGACTGAGAGGCCCCAGTGAGATTTGAACTCACGACCTCTGGTTTACAAGACCAGTGCTCTAACCGCTGAGCTATGGAGCCAGGCGCCAGGTCGCTCAGCGGAACTTGGCTGACTGGTTAACACTGGCTGAGTCAGAACGCTTGGGACACAGGTTCCAATCGACCCTCGCGTCACCGTCTGAACGGTTTGAACATTCTCCCCGTGGGTTTGCTCCGGCTGCTCCGTTTACAAAGAAGTGTAGCTTCTGCGGGATTGGCCACGCTTCATTGTCCCATTGTGTACGGTGATTGTGCGGGCTCGGTGGATTAGTCAGCATTCAATGTAGAATGATGCAGTGCGCGGAATGGGCCTGGGTAGATTGCTCTCTGCAGGTCGGTGTTGACGAGATAAGAATATATGAGATTGGTGACAGTGTGGAAACAGGCCCTTCAGCCCAACAAGTCCAAACTGTTTCCAAACTGGAGGGATTCTGTGCTCCTGTGATATCTGAGAATCACCGGGAGACATCATCGGTCAGCGATCTCAAACTGAAATCGGTGAACACACACGGCCCCGTTCTTTGCCTGCAGAACAAAGAAGTTTTTGGATTTCAACTGAACGCTGTAAGTGACAAAAGCAGAAGTTGCAGGAAAGCTCAACTTGACAAAAGTAGCAGCTCTCAGTCCAACAGGGTTATTCGGGAGCGCGTCGCGTACCTCTGGTGTTTGGGGGTGAAAACTCGCCCTTCCTCAGAAGCCGCTTGGACCATAAACAGGCGTTGAGCGATTCGAACATGGTACTCGTCAGTCGCATACCAAACATTGAAACTGACTGCGGGCTGGCCTGGCAAAGAGGATAAATGCGATGAGGCCCCAGTGAGATTTGAACTCACGCCCTCTGGTTTACGAGACCAGCGCTCTAACCGCTGAGCTATGGAGCCGGGCGAGCGGCCGCCGCGAACCTTTGGCTGATTGGGTAACAGTCCTCGCGTCACCGTCTGGACAGTTTGAACACTCTCTCTCCCCGTGCGCGCGTGGGTTTGCTCCGGCTGCTCCGGTTACAGAGATGTGCAGCTTCTGCGGGATTGGCCATGCTTCATTGTCCCATTGTGTACGGTGATTGTGCGGGCTCGATGGATTAGTCAGCATTCAATGTACAACGATGCAGTGTGCGGAATGGGTCTGGGTAGACTGCTCTCTGCAGGTCGGTGTTGACGAGATTAGAATAAATTAGATTGGCGACAGTGTGGAAACAGGCCCTTCAGCCCAACAAGTCCACATCAACCCACCCAGACCCGTTTCTCTCTGAATAATGTACCTACGACTAGGGGCAATTTAGAATGGCCAATTCACACGACTTGCACGTCTTTAGACAGTGGGAGCGAACCGGAGCAAACCCACGCAGACTCTGGGCGAATGTGCAAACACGACACAGACAGTCCCCTAAAGCTGGAATCGTGACTGCGTCCCTAGTGCTGTGAGGCAGCAGTGCGAACCACTGAGCGGCTAGTTGGGCGGAATGGCCTGTTTCCAAACTGGAGGGATTCTATGCTTCTGTGATAGCTGAGAATCACCGGGAGACATGATTGGGAATGGTCATTCGGTCGCTTGGAGTGACTGAGGTCAGCGATCTCAAACTTTAATCGGTTCAGCGATCTCAAACTTTAATCGGTGAACACACACAGCCCCGTTCTTTGCCTGCAGAAGAAAGAAGTTGCAGGAAAACCTGCTCACCTGGTCGGAGACGAGAAATGAGAGGCGTTTCAGACATCAATTCCCAAAAGCAGCAGCTATGAGTCCAACAGGAGCGCCACCCGCCCCGCCGGTGGACGCTCGTGCTTCCAAGAAGCCGGTTGGACGACAAACGGGCGAGGAGCAATTTGAAGAACACAGCGCTCCTCAGCGTCATACCACAAGACTGAGAGGCCCCAGTGAGATTTGAACTCACGATCTCTGGTTTACAAGACCAGTGCTCTAACCGCTGAGCTATGCAGCCAGGCGCCAGGTCGCTCAGCGGAACTTGGCTGACTGGTTAACACTGGCTGAGTCAGAACGCTTGGGACACAGGTTCCAATCGACCCTCGCGTCACCGTCTGAACGGTTTGAACATTCTCCCCGTGGGTTTGCTCCGGCTGCTCCGTTTACAAAGAAGTGTAGCTTCTGCGGGATTGGCCACGCTTCATTGTCCCATTGTGTACGGTGATTGTGCGGGCTCGGTGGATTAGTCAGCATTCAATGTAGAATGATGCAGTGCGCGGAATGGGCCTGGGTAGATTGCTCTCTGCAGGTCGGTGTTGACGAGATAAGAATATATGAGATTGGTGACAGTGTGGAAACAGGCCCTTCAGCCCAACAAGTCCAAACTGTTTCCAAACTGGAGGGATTCTGTGCTCCTGTGATATCTGAGAATCACCGGGAGACATCATCGGTCAGCGATCTCAAACTGAAATCGGTGAACACACACGGCCCCGTTCTTTGCCTGCAGAACAAAGAAGTTTTTGGATTTCAACTGAACGCTGTAAGTGACAAAAGCAGAAGTTGCAGGAAAGCTCAACTTGACAAAAGTAGCAGCTCTCAGTCCAACAGGGTTATTCGGGAGCGCGTCGCGTACCTCTGGTGTTTGGGGGTGAAAACTCGCCCTTCCTCAGAAGCCGCTTGGACCATAAACAGGCGTTGAGCGATTCGAACATGGTACTCGTCAGTCGCATACCAAACATTGAAACTGACTGCGGGCTGGCCTGGCAAAGAGGATAAATGCGATGAGGCCCCAGTGAGATTTGAACTCACGCCCTCTGGTTTACGAGACCAGCGCTCTAACCGCTGAGCTATGGAGCCGGGCGAGCGGCCGCCGCGAACCTTTGGCTGATTGGGTAACAGCCCTCGCGTCACCGTCTGGACAGTTTGAACACTCTCTCTCCCCGTGCGCGCGTGGGTTTGCTCCGGGTGCTCCGGTTACAGAGATGTGCAGCTTCTGCGGGATTGGCCATGCTTCATTGTCCCATTGTGTACGGTGATTGTGCGGGCTCGATGGATTAGTCAGCATTCAATGTACAACGATGCAGTGTGCGGAATGGGTCTGGGTAGACTGCTCTCTGCAGGTCGGTGTTGACGAGATTAGAATAAATTAGATTGGCGACAGTGTGGAAACAGGCCCTTCAGCCCAACAAGTCCACATCAACCCACCCAGACCCGTTTCTCTCTGAATAATGTACCTACGACTAGGGGCAATTTAGAATGGCCAATTCACACGACTTGCACGTCTTTAGACAGTGGGAGCGAACCGGAGCAAACCCACGCAGACTCTGGGCGAATGTGCAAACACGACACAGACAGTCCCCTAAAGCTGGAATCGTGACTGCGTCCCTAGTGCTGTGAGGCAGCAGTGCGAACCACTGAGCGGCTAGTTGGGCGGAATGGCCTGTTTCCAAACTGGAGGGATTCTATGCTTCTGTGATAGCTGAGAATCACCGGGAGACATGATTGGGAATGGTCATTCGGTCGCTTGGAGTGACTGAGGTCAGCGATCTCAAACTTTAATCGGTTCAGCGATCTCAAACTTTAATCGGTGAACACACACAGCCCCGTTCTTTGCCTGCAGAAGAAAGAAGTTGCAGGAAAACCTGCTCACCTGGTCGGAGACGAGAAATGAGAGGCGTTTCAGACATCAATTCCCAAAAGCAGCAGCTATGAGTCCAACAGGAGCGCCACCCGCCCCGCCGGTGGACGCTCGTGCTTCCAAGAAGCCGGTTGGACGACAAACGGGCGAGGAGCAATTTGAAGAACACAGCGCTCCTCAGCGTCATACCACAAGACTGAGAGGCCCCAGTGAGATTTGAACTCACGACCTCTGGTTTACAAGACCAGTGCTCTAACCGCTGAGCTATGGAGCCAGGCGCCAGGTCGCTCAGCGGAACTTGGCTGACTGGTTAACACTGGCTGAGTCAGAACGCTTGGGACACAGGTTCCAATCGACCCTCGCGTCACCGTCTGAACGGTTTGAACATTCTCCCCGTGGGTTTGCTCCGGCTGCTCCGTTTACAAAGAAGTGTAGCTTCTGCGGGATTGGCCACGCTTCATTGTCCCATTGTGTACGGTGATTGTGCGGGCTCGGTGGATTAGTCAGCATTCAATGTAGAATGATGCAGTGCGCGGAATGGGCCTGGGTAGATTGCTCTCTGCAGGTCGGTGTTGACGAGATAAGAATATATGAGATTGGTGACAGTGTGGAAACAGGCCCTTCAGCCCAACAAGTCCAAACTGTTTCCAAACTGGAGGGATTCTGTGCTCCTGTGATATCTGAGAATCACCGGGAGACATCATCGGTCAGCGATCTCAAACTGAAATCGGTGAACACACACGGCCCCGTTCTTTGCCTGCAGAACAAAGAAGTTTTTGGATTTCAACTGAACGCTGTAAGTGACAAAAGCAGAAGTTGCAGGAAAGCTCAACTTGACAAAAGTAGCAGCTCTCAGTCCAACAGGGTTATTCGGGAGCGCGTCGCGTACCTCTGGTGTTTGGGGGTGAAAACTCGCCCTTCCTCAGAAGCCGCTTGGACCATAAACAGGCGTTGAGCGATTCGAACATGGTACTCGTCAGTCGCATACCAAACATTGAAACTGACTGCGGGCTGGCCTGGCAAAGAGGATAAATGCGATGAGGCCCCAGTGAGATTTGAACTCACGCCCTCTGGTTTACGAGACCAGCGCTCTAACCGCTGAGCTATGGAGCCGGGCGAGCGGCCGCCGCGAACCTTTGGCTGATTGGGTAACAGCCCTCGCGTCACCGTCTGGACAGTTTGAACACTCTCTCTCCCCGTGCGCGCGTGGGTTTGCTCCGGCTGCTCCGGTTACAGAGATGTGCAGCTTCTGCGGGATTGGCCATGCTTCATTGTCCCATTGTGTACGGTGATTGTGCGGGCTCGATGGATTAGTCAGCATTCAATGTACAACGATGCAGTGTGCGGAATGGGTCTGGGTAGACTGCTCTCTGCAGGTCGGTGTTGACGAGATTAGAATAAATTAGATTGGCGACAGTGTGGAAACAGGCCCTTCAGCCCAACAAGTCCACATCAACCCACCCAGACCCGTTTCTCTCTGAATAATGTACCTACGACTAGGGGCAATTTAGAATGGCCAATTCACACGACTTGCACGTCTTTAGACAGTGGGAGCGAACCGGAGCAAACCCACGCAGACTCTGGGCGAATGTGCAAACACGACACAGACAGTCCCCTAAAGCTGGAATCGTGACTGCGTCCCTAGTGCTGTGAGGCAGCAGTGCGAACCACTGAGCGGCTAGTTGGGCGGAATGGCCTGTTTCCAAACTGGAGGGATTCTATGCTTCTGTGATAGCTGAGAATCACCGGGAGACATGATTGGGAATGGTCATTCGGTCGCTTGGAGTGACTGAGGTCAGCGATCTCAAACTTTAATCGGTTCAGCGATCTCAAACTTTAATCGGTGAACACACACAGCCCCGTTCTTTGCCTGCAGAAGAAAGAAGTTGCAGGAAAACCTGCTCACCTGGTCGGAGACGAGAAATGAGAGGCGTTTCAGACATCAATTCCCAAAAGCAGCAGCTATGAGTCCAACAGGAGCGCCACCCGCCCCGCCGGTGGACGCTCGTGCTTCCAAGAAGCCGGTTGGACGACAAACGGGCGAGGAGCAATTTGAAGAACACAGCGCTCCTCAGCGTCATACCACAAGACTGAGAGGCCCCAGTGAGATTTGAACTCACGACCTCTGGTTTACAAGACCAGTGCTCTAACCGCTGAGCTATGGAGCCAGGCGCCAGGTCGCTCAGCGGAACTTGGCTGACTGGTTAACACTGGCTGAGTCAGAACGCTTGGGACACAGGTTCCAATCGACCCTCGCGTCACCGTCTGAACGGTTTGAACATTCTCCCCCGTGGGTTTGCTCCGGCTGCTCCGTTTACAAAGAAGTGTAGCTTCTGCGGGATTGGCCACGCTTCATTGTCCCATTGTGTACGGTGATTGTGCGGGCTCGGTGGATTAGTCAGCATTCAATGTAGAATGATGCAGTGCGCGGAATGGGCCTGGGTAGATTGCTCTCTGCAGGTCGGTGTTGACGAGATAAGAATATATGAGATTGGTGACAGTGTGGAAACAGGCCCTTCAGCCCAACAAGTCCAAACTGTTTCCAAACTGGAGGGATTCTGTGCTCCTGTGATATCTGAGAATCACCGGGAGACATCATCGGTCAGCGATCTCAAACTGAAATCGGTGAACACACACGGCCCCGTTCTTTGCCTGCAGAACAAAGAAGTTTTTGGATTTCAACTGAACGCTGTAAGTGACAAAAGCAGAAGTTGCAGGAAAGCTCAACTTGACAAAAGTAGCAGCTCTCAGTCCAACAGGGTTATTCGGGAGCGCGTCGCGTACCTCTGGTGTTTGGGGGTGAAAACTCGCCCTTCCTCAGAAGCCGCTTGGACCATAAACAGGCGTTGAGCGATTCGAACATGGTACTCGTCAGTCGCATACCAAACATTGAAACTGACTGCGGGCTGGCCTGGCAAAGAGGATAAATGCGATGAGGCCCCAGTGAGATTTGAACTCACGCCCTCTGGTTTACGAGACCAGCGCTCTAACCGCTGAGCTATGGAGCCGGGCGAGCGGCCGCCGCGAACCTTTGGCTGATTGGGTAACAGCCCTCGCGTCACCGTCTGGACAGTTTGAACACTCTCTCTCCCCGTGCGCGCGTGGGTTTGCTCCGGCTGCTCCGGTTACAGAGATGTGCAGCTTCTGCGGGATTGGCCATGCTTCATTGTCCCATTGTGTACGGTGATTGTGCGGGCTCGATGGATTAGTCAGCATTCAATGTACAACGATGCAGTGTGCGGAATGGGTCTGGGTAGACTGCTCTCTGCAGGTCGGTGTTGACGAGATTAGAATAAATTAGATTGGCGACAGTGTGGAAACAGGCCCTTCAGCCCAACAAGTCCACATCAACCCACCCAGACCCGTTTCTCTCTGAATAATGTACCTACGACTAGGGGCAATTTAGAATGGCCAATTCACACGACTTGCACGTCTTTAGACAGTGGGAGCGAACCGGAGCAAACCCACGCAGACTCTGGGCGAATGTGCAAACACGACACAGACAGTCCCCTAAAGCTGGAATCGTGACTGCGTCCCTAGTGCTGTGAGGCAGCAGTGCGAACCACTGAGCGGCTAGTTGGGCGGAATGGCCTGTTTCCAAACTGGAGGGATTCTATGCTTCTGTGATAGCTGAGAATCACCGGGAGACATGATTGGGAATGGTCATTCGGTCGCTTGGAGTGACTGAGGTCAGCGATCTCAAACTTTAATCGGTTCAGCGATCTCAAACTTTAATCGGTGAACACACACAGCCCCGTTCTTTGCCTGCAGAAGAAAGAAGTTGCAGGAAAACCTGCTCACCTGGTCGGAGACGAGAAATGAGAGGCGTTTCAGACATCAATTCCCAAAAGCAGCAGCTATGAGTCCAACAGGAGCGCCACCCGCCCCGCCGGTGGACGCTCGTGCTTCCAAGAAGCCGGTTGGACGACAAACGGGCGAGGAGCAATTTGAAGAACACAGCGCTCCTCAGCGTCATACCACAAGACTGAGAGGCCCCAGTGAGATTTGAACTCACGACCTCTGGTTTACAAGACCAGTGCTCTAACCGCTGAGCTATGGAGCCAGGCGCCAGGTCGCTCAGCGGAACTTGGCTGACTGGTTAACACTGGCTGAGTCAGAACGCTTGGGACACAGGTTCCAATCGACCCTCGCGTCACCGTCTGAACGGTTTGAACATTCTCCCCGTGGGTTTGCTCCGGCTGCTCCGTTTACAAAGAAGTGTAGCTTCTGCGGGATTGGCCACGCTTCATTGTCCCATTGTGTACGGTGATTGTGCGGGCTCGGTGGATTAGTCAGCATTCAATGTAGAATGATGCAGTGCGCGGAATGGGCCTGGTAGATTGCTCTCTGCAGGTCGGTGTTGACGAGATAAGAATATATGAGATTGGTGACAGTGTGGAAACAGGCCCTTCAGCCCAACAAGTCCAAACTGTTTCCAAACTGGAGGGATTCTGTGCTCCTGTGATATCTGAGAATCACCGGGAGACATCATCGGTCAGCGATCTCAAACTGAAATCGGTGAACACACACGGCCCCGTTCTTTGCCTGCAGAACAAAGAAGTTTTTGGATTTCAACTGAACGCTGTAAGTGACAAAAGCAGAAGTTGCAGGAAAGCTCAACTTGACAAAAGTAGCAGCTCTCAGTCCAACAGGGTTATTCGGGAGCGCGTCGCGTACCTCTGGTGTTTGGGGGTGAAAACTCGCCCTTCCTCAGAAGCCGCTTGGACCATAAACAGGCGTTGAGCGATTCGAACATGGTACTCGTCAGTCGCATACCAAACATTGAAACTGACTGCGGGCTGGCCTGGCAAAGAGGATAAATGCGATGAGGCCCCAGTGAGATTTGAACTCACGCCCTCTGGTTTACGAGACCAGCGCTCTAACCGCTGAGCTATGGAGCCGGGCGAGCGGCCGCCGCGAACCTTTGGCTGATTGGGTAACAGCCCTCGCGTCACCGTCTGGACAGTTTGAACACTCTCTCTCCCCGTGCGCGCGTGGGTTTGCTCCGGCTGCTCCGGTTACAGAGATGTGCAGCTTCTGCGGGATTGGCCATGCTTCATTGTCCCATTGTGTACGGTGATTGTGCGGGCTCGATGGATTAGTCAGCATTCAATGTACAACGATGCAGTGTGCGGAATGGGTCTGGGTAGACTGCTCTCTGCAGGTCGGTGTTGACGAGATTAGAATAAATTAGATTGGCGACAGTGTGGAAACAGGCCCTTCAGCCCAACAAGTCCACATCAACCCACCCAGACCCGTTTCTCTCTGAATAATGTACCTACGACTAGGGGCAATTTAGAATGGCCAATTCACACGACTTGCACGTCTTTAGACAGTGGGAGCGAACCGGAGCAAACCCACGCAGACTCTGGGCGAATGTGCAAACACGACACAGACAGTCCCCTAAAGCTGGAATCGTGACTGCGTCCCTAGTGCTGTGAGGCAGCAGTGCGAACCACTGAGCGGCTAGTTGGGCGGAATGGCCTGTTTCCAAACTGGAGGGATTCTATGCTTCTGTGATAGCTGAGAATCACCGGGAGACATGATTGGGAATGGTCATTCGGTCGCTTGGAGTGACTGAGGTCAGCGATCTCAAACTTTAATCGGTTCAGCGATCTCAAACTTTAATCGGTGAACACACACAGCCCCGTTCTTTGCCTGCAGAAGAAAGAAGTTGCAGGAAAACCTGCTCACCTGGTCGGAGACGAGAAATGAGAGGCGTTTCAGACATCAATTCCCAAAAGCAGCAGCTATGAGTCCAACAGGAGCGCCACCCGCCCCGCCGGTGGACGCTCGTGCTTCCAAGAAGCCGGTTGGACGACAAACGGGCGAGGAGCAATTTGAAGAACACAGCGCTCCTCAGCGTCATACCACAAGACTGAGAGGCCCCAGTGAGATTTGAACTCACGACCTCTGGTTTACAAGACCAGTGCTCTAACCGCTGAGCTATGGAGCCAGGCGCCAGGTCGCTCAGCGGAACTTGGCTGACTGGTTAACACTGGCTGAGTCAGAACGCTTGGGACACAGGTTCCAATCGACCCTCGCGTCACCGTCTGAACGGTTTGAACATTCTCCCCGTGGGTTTGCTCCGGCTGCTCCGTTTACAAAGAAGTGTAGCTTCTGCGGGATTGGCCACGCTTCATTGTCCCATTGTGTACGGTGATTGTGCGGGCTCGGTGGATTAGTCAGCATTCAATGTAGAATGATGCAGTGCGCGGAATGGGCCTGGGTAGATTGCTCTCTGCAGGTCGGTGTTGACGAGATAAGAATATATGAGATTGGTGACAGTGTGGAAACAGGCCCTTCAGCCCAACAAGTCCAAACTGTTTCCAAACTGGAGGGATTCTGTGCTCCTGTGATATCTGAGAATCACCGGGAGACATCATCGGTCAGCGATCTCAAACTGAAATCGGTGAACACACACGGCCCCGTTCTTTGCCTGCAGAACAAAGAAGTTTTTGGATTTCAACTGAACGCTGTAAGTGACAAAAGCAGAAGTTGCAGGAAAGCTCAACTTGACAAAAGTAGCAGCTCTCAGTCCAACAGGGTTATTCGGGAGCGCGTCGCGTACCTCTGGTGTTTGGGGGTGAAAACTCGCCCTTCCTCAGAAGCCGCTTGGACCATAAACAGGCGTTGAGCGATTCGAACATGGTACTCGTCAGTCGCATACCAAACATTGAAACTGACTGCGGGCTGGCCTGGCAAAGAGGATAAATGCGATGAGGCCCCAGTGAGATTTGAACTCACGCCCTCTGGTTTACGAGACCAGCGCTCTAACCGCTGAGCTATGGAGCCGGGCGAGCGGCCGCCGCGAACCTTTGGCTGATTGGGTAACAGCCCTCGCGTCACCGTCTGGACAGTTTGAACACTCTCTCTCCCCGTGCGCGCGTGGGTTTGCTCCGGCTGCTCCGGTTACAGAGATGTGCAGCTTCTGCGGGATTGGCCATGCTTCATTGTCCCATTGTGTACGGTGATTGTGCGGGCTCGATGGATTAGTCAGCATTCAATGTACAACGATGCAGTGTGCGGAATGGGTCTGGGTAGACTGCTCTCTGCAGGTCGGTGTTGACGAGATTAGAATAAATTAGATTGGCGACAGTGTGGAAACAGGCCCTTCAGCCCAACAAGTCCACATCAACCCACCCAGACCCGTTTCTCTCTGAATAATGTACCTACGACTAGGGGCAATTTAGAATGGCCAATTCACACGACTTGCACGTCTTTAGACAGTGGGAGCGAACCGGAGCAAACCCACGCAGACTCTGGGCGAATGTGCAAACACGACACAGACAGTCCCCTAAAGCTGGAATCGTGACTGCGTCCCTAGTGCTGTGAGGCAGCAGTGCGAACCACTGAGCGGCTAGTTGGGCGGAATGGCCTGTTTCCAAACTGGAGGGATTCTATGCTTCTGTGATAGCTGAGAATCACCGGGAGACATGATTGGGAATGGTCATTCGGTCGCTTGGAGTGACTGAGGTCAGCGATCTCAAACTTTAATCGGTTCAGCGATCTCAAACTTTAATCGGTGAACACACACAGCCCCGTTCTTTGCCTGCAGAAGAAAGAAGTTGCAGGAAAACCTGCTCACCTGGTCGGAGACGAGAAATGAGAGGCGTTTCAGACATCAATTCCCAAAGCAGCAGCTATGAGTCCAACAGGAGCGCCACCCGCCCCGCCGGTGGACGCTCGTGCTTCCAAGAAGCCGGTTGGACGACAAACGGGCGAGGAGCAATTTGAAGAACACAGCGCTCCTCAGCGTCATACCACAAGACTGAGAGGCCCCAGTGAGATTTGAACTCACGATCTCTGGTTTACAAGACCAGTGCTCTAACCGCTGAGCTATGGAGCCAGGCGCCAGGTCGCTCAGCGGAACTTGGCTGACTGGTTAACACTGGCTGAGTCAGAACGCTTGGGACACAGGTTCCAATCGACCCTCGCGTCACCGTCTGAACGGTTTGAACATTCTCCCCGTGGGTTTGCTCCGGCTGCTCCGTTTACAAAGAAGTGTAGCTTCTGCGGGATTGGCCACGCTTCATTGTCCCATTGTGTACGGTGATTGTGCGGGCTCGGTGGATTAGTCAGCATTCAATGTAGAATGATGCAGTGCGCGGAATGGGCCTGGGTAGATTGCTCTCTGCAGGTCGGTGTTGACGAGATAAGAATATATGAGATTGGTGACAGTGTGGAAACAGGCCCTTCAGCCCAACAAGTCCAAACTGTTTCCAAACTGGAGGGATTCTGTGCTCCTGTGATATCTGAGAATCACCGGGAGACATCATCGGTCAGCGATCTCAAACTGAAATCGGTGAACACACACGGCCCCGTTCTTTGCCTGCAGAACAAAGAAGTTTTTGGATTTCAACTGAACGCTGTAAGTGACAAAAGCAGAAGTTGCAGGAAAGCTCAACTTGACAAAAGTAGCAGCTCTCAGTCCAACAGGGTTATTCGGGAGCGCGTCGCGTACCTCTGGTGTTTGGGGGTGAAAACTCGCCCTTCCTCAGAAGCCGCTTGGACCATAAACAGGCGTTGAGCGATTCGAACATGGTACTCGTCAGTCGCATACCAAACATTGAAACTGACTGCGGGCTGGCCTGGCAAAGAGGATAAATGCGATGAGGCCCCAGTGAGATTTGAACTCACGCCCTCTGGTTTACGAGACCAGCGCTCTAACCGCTGAGCTATGGAGCCGGGCGAGCGGCCGCCGCGAACCTTTGGCTGATTGGGTAACAGCCCTCGCGTCACCGTCTGGACAGTTTGAACACTCTCTCTCCCCGTGCGCGCGTGGGTTTGCTCCGGCTGCTCCGGTTACAGAGATGTGCAGCTTCTGCGGGATTGGCCATGCTTCATTGTCCCATTGTGTACGGTGATTGTGCGGGCTCGATGGATTAGTCAGCATTCAATGTACAACGATGCAGTGTGCGGAATGGGTCTGGGTAGACTGCTCTCTGCAGGTCGGTGTTGACGAGATTAGAATAAATTAGATTGGCGACAGTGTGGAAACAGGCCCTTCAGCCCAACAAGTCCACATCAACCCACCCAGACCCGTTTCTCTCTGAATAATGTACCTACGACTAGGGGCAATTTAGAATGGCCAATTCACACGACTTGCACGTCTTTAGACAGTGGGAGCGAACCGGAGCAAACCCACGCAGACTCTGGGCGAATGTGCAAACACGACACAGACAGTCCCCTAAAGCTGGAATCGTGACTGCGTCCCTAGTGCTGTGAGGCAGCAGTGCGAACCACTGAGCGGCTAGTTGGGCGGAATGGCCTGTTTCCAAACTGGAGGGATTCTATGCTTCTGTGATAGCTGGGAATCACCGGGAGACATGATTGGGAATGGTCATTCGGTCGCTTGGAGTGACTGAGGTCAGCGATCTCAAACTTTAATCGGTTCAGCGATCTCAAACTTTAATCGGTGAACACACACAGCCCCGTTCTTTGCCTGCAGAAGAAAGAAGTTGCAGGAAAACCTGCTCACCTGGTCGGAGACGAGAAATGAGAGGCGTTTCAGACATCAATTCCCAAAAGCAGCAGCTATGAGTCCAACAGGAGCGCCACCCGCCCCGCCGGTGGACGCTCGTGCTTCCAAGAAGCCGGTTGGACGACAAACGGGCGAGGAGCAATTTGAAGAACACAGCGCTCCTCAGCGTCATACCACAAGACTGAGAGGCCCCAGTGAGATTTGAACTCACGATCTCTGGTTTACAAGACCAGTGCTCTAACCGCTGAGCTATGCAGCCAGGCGCCAGGTCGCTCAGCGGAACTTGGCTGACTGGTTAACACTGGCTGAGTCAGAACGCTTGGGACACAGGTTCCAATCGACCCTCGCGTCACCGTCTGAACGGTTTGAACATTCTCCCCGTGGGTTTGCTCCGGCTGCTCCGTTTACAAAGAAGTGTAGCTTCTGCGGGATTGGCCACGCTTCATTGTCCCATTGTGTACGGTGATTGTGCGGGCTCGGTGGATTAGTCAGCATTCAATGTAGAATGATGCAGTGCGCGGAATGGGCCTGGGTAGATTGCTCTCTGCAGGTCGGTGTTGACGAGATAAGAATATATGAGATTGGTGACAGTGTGGAAACAGCCCTTCAGCCCAACAAGTCCAAACTGTTTCCAAACTGGAGGGATTCTGTGCTCCTGTGATATCTGAGAATCACCGGGAGACATCATCGGTCAGCGATCTCAAACTGAAATCGGTGAACACACACGGCCCCGTTCTTTGCCTGCAGAACAAAGAAGTTTTGGATTTCAACTGAACGCTGTAAGTGACAAAAGCAGAAGTTGCAGGAAAGCTCAACTTGACAAAAGTAGCAGCTCTCAGTCCAACAGGGTTATTCGGGAGCGCGTCGCGTACCTCTGGTGTTTGGGGGTGAAAACTCGCCCTTCCTCAGAAGCCGCTTGGACCATAAACAGGCGTTGAGCGATTCGAACATGGTACTCGTCAGTCGCATACCAAACATTGAAACTGACTGCGGGCTGGCCTGGCAAAGAGGATAAATGCGATGAGGCCCCAGTGAGATTTGAACTCACGCCCTCTGGTTTACGAGACCAGCGCTCTAACCGCTGAGCTATGGAGCCGGGCGAGCGGCCGCCGCGAACCTTTGGCTGATTGGGTAACAGCCCTCGCGTCACCGTCTGGACAGTTTGAACACTCTCTCTCCCCGTGCGCGCGTGGGTTTGCTCCGGCTGCTCCGGTTACAGAGATGTGCAGCTTCTGCGGGATTGGCCATGCTTCATTGTCCCATTGTGTACGGTGATTGTGCGGGCTCGATGGATTAGTCAGCATTCAATGTACAACGATGCAGTGTGCGGAATGGGTCTGGGTAGACTGCTCTCTGCAGGTCGGTGTTGACGAGATTAGAATAAATTAGATTGGCGACAGTGTGGAAACAGGCCCTTCAGCCCAACAAGTCCACATCAACCCACCCAGACCCGTTTCTCTCTGAATAATGTACCTACGACTAGGGGCAATTTAGAATGGCCAATTCACACGACTTGCACGTCTTTAGACAGTGGGAGCGAACCGGAGCAAACCCACGCAGACTCTGGGCGAATGTGCAAACACGACACAGACAGTCCCCTAAAGCTGGAATCGTGACTGCGTCCCTAGTGCTGTGAGGCAGCAGTGCGAACCACTGAGCGGCTAGTTGGGCGGAATGGCCTGTTTCCAAACTGGAGGGATTCTATGCTTCTGTGATAGCTGAGAATCACCGGGAGACATGATTGGGAATGGTCATTCGGTCGCTTGGAGTGACTGAGGTCAGCGATCTCAAACTTTAATCGGTTCAGCGATCTCAAACTTTAATCGGTGAACACACACAGCCCCGTTCTTTGCCTGCAGAAGAAAGAAGTTGCAGGAAAACCTGCTCACCTGGTCGGAGACGAGAAATGAGAGGCGTTTCAGACATCAATTCCCAAAAGCAGCAGCTATGAGTCCAACAGGAGCGCCACCCGCCCCGCCGGTGGACGCTCGTGCTTCCAAGAAGCCGGTTGGACGACAAACGGGCGAGGAGCAATTTGAAGAACACAGCGCTCCTCAGCGTCATACCACAAGACTGAGAGGCCCCAGTGAGATTTGAACTCACGATCTCTGGTTTACAAGACCAGTGCTCTAACCGCTGAGCTATGCAGCCAGGCGTCAGGTCGCTCAGCGGAACTTGGCTGACTGGTTAACACTGGCTGAGTCAGAACGCTTGGGACACAGGTTCCAATCGACCCTCGCGTCACCGTCTGAACGGTTTGAACATTCTCCCCGTGGGTTTGCTCCGGCTGCTCCGTTTACAAAGAAGTGTAGCTTCTGCGGGATTGGCCACGCTTCATTGTCCCATTGTGTACGGTGATTGTGCGGGCTCGGTGGATTAGTCAGCATTCAATGTAGAATGATGCAGTGCGCGGAATGGGCCTGGGTAGATTGCTCTCTGCAGGTCGGTGTTGACGAGATAAGAATATATGAGATTGGTGACAGTGTGGAAACAGGCCCTTCAGCCCAACAAGTCCAAACTGTTTCCAAACTGGAGGGATTCTGTGCTCCTGTGATATCTGAGAATCACCGGGAGACATCATCGGTCAGCGATCTCAAACTGAAATCGGTGAACACACACGGCCCCGTTCTTTGCCTGCAGAACAAAGAAGTTTTTGGATTTCAACTGAACGCTGTAAGTGACAAAAGCAGAAGTTGCAGGAAAGCTCAACTTGACAAAAGTAGCAGCTCTCAGTCCAACAGGGTTATTCGGGAGCGCGTCGCGTACCTCTGGTGTTTGGGGGTGAAAACTCGCCCTTCCTCAGAAGCCGCTTGGACCATAAACAGGCGTTGAGCGATTCGAACATGGTACTCGTCAGTCGCATACCAAACATTGAAACTGACTGCGGGCTGGCCTGGCAAAGAGGATAAATGCGATGAGGCCCCAGTGAGATTTGAACTCACGCCCTCTGGTTTACGAGACCAGCGCTCTAACCGCTGAGCTATGGAGCCGGGCGAGCGGCCGCCGCGAACCTTTGGCTGATTGGGTAACAGCCCTCGCGTCACCGTCTGGACAGTTTGAACACTCTCTCTCCCCGTGCGCGCGTGGGTTTGCTCCGGCTGCTCCGGTTACAGAGATGTGCAGCTTCTGCGGGATTGGCCATGCTTCATTGTCCCATTGTGTACGGTGATTGTGCGGGCTCGATGGATTAGTCAGCATTCAATGTACAACGATGCAGTGTGCGGAATGGGTCTGGGTAGACTGCTCTCTGCAGGTCGGTGTTGACGAGATTAGAATAAATTAGATTGGCGACAGTGTGGAAACAGGCCCTTCAGCCCAACAAGTCCACATCAACCCACCCAGACCCGTTTCTCTCTGAATAATGTACCTACGACTAGGGGCAATTTAGAATGGCCAATTCACACGACTTGCACGTCTTTAGACAGTGGGAGCGAACCGGAGCAAACCCACGCAGACTCTGGGCGAATGTGCAAACACGACACAGACAGTCCCCTAAAGCTGGAATCGTGACTGCGTCCCTAGTGCTGTGAGGCAGCAGTGCGAACCACTGAGCGGCTAGTTGGGCGGAATGGCCTGTTTCCAAACTGGAGGGATTCTATGCTTCTGTGATAGCTGAGAATCACCGGGAGACATGATTGGGAATGGTCATTCGGTCGCTTGGAGTGACTGAGGTCAGCGATCTCAAACTTTAATCGGTTCAGCGATCTCAAACTTTAATCGGTGAACACACACAGCCCCGTTCTTTGCCTGCAGAAGAAAGAAGTTGCAGGAAAACCTGCTCACCTGGTCGGAGACGAGAAATGAGAGGCGTTTCAGACATCAATTCCCAAAAGCAGCAGCTATGAGTCCAACAGGAGCGCCACCCGCCCCGCCGGTGGACGCTCGTGCTTCCAAGAAGCCGGTTGGACGACAAACGGGCGAGGAGCAATTTGAAGAACACAGCGCTCCTCAGCGTCATACCACAAGACTGAGAGGCCCCAGTGAGATTTGAACTCACGATCTCTGGTTTACAAGACCAGTGCTCTAACCGCTGAGCTATGCAGCCAGGCGCCAGGTCGCTCAGCGGAACTTGGCTGACTGGTTAACACTGGCTGAGTCAGAACGCTTGGGACACAGGTTCCAATCGACCCTCGCGTCACCGTCTGAACGGTTTGAACATTCTCCCCGTGGGTTTGCTCCGGCTGCTCCGTTTACAAAGAAGTGTAGCTTCTGCGGGATTGGCCACGCTTCATTGTCCCATTGTGTACGGTGATTGTGCGGGCTCGGTGGATTAGTCAGCATTCAATGTAGAATGATGCAGTGCGCGGAATGGGCCTGGGTAGATTGCTCTCTGCAGGTCGGTGTTGACGAGATAAGAATATATGAGATTGGTGACAGTGTGGAAACAGGCCCTTCAGCCCAACAAGTCCAAACTGTTTCCAAACTGGAGGGATTCTGTGCTCCTGTGATATCTGAGAATCACCGGGAGACATCATCGGTCAGCGATCTCAAACTGAAATCGGTGAACACACACGGCCCCGTTCTTTGCCTGCAGAACAAAGAAGTTTTTGGATTTCAACTGAACGCTGTAAGTGACAAAAGCAGAAGTTGCAGGAAAGCTCAACTTGACAAAAGTAGCAGCTCTCAGTCCAACAGGGTTATTCGGGAGCGCGTCGCGTACCTCTGGTGTTTGGGGGTGAAAACTCGCCCTTCCTCAGAAGCCGCTTGGACCATAAACAGGCGTTGAGCGATTCGAACATGGTACTCGTCAGTCGCATACCAAACATTGAAACTGACTGCGGGCTGGCCTGGCAAAGAGGATAAATGCGATGAGGCCCCAGTGAGATTTGAACTCACGCCCTCTGGTTTACGAGACCAGCGCTCTAACCGCTGAGCTATGGAGCCGGCGAGCGGCCGCCGCGAACCTTTGGCTGATTGGGTAACAGCCCTCGCGTCACCGTCTGGACAGTTTGAACACTCTCTCTCCCCGTGCGCGCGTGGGTTTGCTCCGGGTGCTCCGGTTACAGAGATGTGCAGCTTCTGCGGGATTGGCCATGCTTCATTGTCCCATTGTGTACGGTGATTGTGCGGGCTCGATGGATTAGTCAGCATTCAATGTACAACGATGCAGTGTGCGGAATGGGTCTGGGTAGACTGCTCTCTGCAGGTCGGTGTTGACGAGATTAGAATAAATTAGATTGGCGACAGTGTGGAAACAGGCCCTTCAGCCCAACAAGTCCACATCAACCCACCCAGACCCGTTTCTCTCTGAATAATGTACCTACGACTAGGGGCAATTTAGAATGGCCAATTCACACGACTTGCACGTCTTTAGACAGTGGGAGCGAACCGGAGCAAACCCACGCAGACTCTGGGCGAATGTGCAAACACGACACAGACAGTCCCCTAAAGCTGGAATCGTGACTGCGTCCCTAGTGCTGTGAGGCAGCAGTGCGAACCACTGAGCGGCTAGTTGGGCGGAATGGCCTGTTTCCAAACTGGAGGGATTCTATGCTTCTGTGATAGCTGAGAATCACCGGGAGACATGATTGGGAATGGTCATTCGGTCGCTTGGAGTGACTGAGGTCAGCGATCTCAAACTTTAATCGGTTCAGCGATCTCAAACTTTAATCGGTGAACACACACAGCCCCGTTCTTTGCCTGCAGAAGAAAGAAGTTGCAGGAAAACCTGCTCACCTGGTCGGAGACGAGAAATGAGAGGCGTTTCAGACATCAATTCCCAAAAGCAGCAGCTATGAGTCCAACAGGAGCGCCACCCGCCCCGCCGGTGGACGCTCGTGCTTCCAAGAAGCCGGTTGGACGACAAACGGGCGAGGAGCAATTTGAAGAACACAGCGCTCCTCAGCGTCATACCACAAGACTGAGAGGCCCCAGTGAGATTTGAACTCACGACCTCTGGTTTACAAGACCAGTGCTCTAACCGCTGAGCTATGGAGCCAGGCGCCAGGTCGCTCAGCGGAACTTGGCTGACTGGTTAACACTGGCTGAGTCAGAACGCTTGGGACACAGGTTCCAATCGACCCTCGCGTCACCGTCTGAACGGTTTGAACATTCTCCCCGTGGGTTTGCTCCGGCTGCTCCGTTTACAAAGAAGTGTAGCTTCTGCGGGATTGGCCACGCTTCATTGTCCCATTGTGTACGGTGATTGTGCGGGCTCGGTGGATTAGTCAGCATTCAATGTAGAATGATGCAGTGCGCGGAATGGGCCTGGGTAGATTGCTCTCTGCAGGTCGGTGTTGACGAGATAAGAATATATGAGATTGGTGACAGTGTGGAAACAGGCCCTTCAGCCCAACAAGTCCAAACTGTTTCCAAACTGGAGGGATTCTGTGCTCCTGTGATATCTGAGAATCACCGGGAGACATCATCGGTCAGCGATCTCAAACTGAAATCGGTGAACACACACGGCCCCGTTCTTTGCCTGCAGAACAAAGAAGTTTTTGGATTTCAACTGAACGCTGTAAGTGACAAAAGCAGAAGTTGCAGGAAAGCTCAACTTGACAAAAGTAGCAGCTCTCAGTCCAACAGGGTTATTCGGGAGCGCGTCGCGTACCTCTGGTGTTTGGGGGTGAAAACTCGCCCTTCCTCAGAAGCCGCTTGGACCATAAACAGGCGTTGAGCGATTCGAACATGGTACTCGTCAGTCGCATACCAAACATTGAAACTGACTGCGGGCTGGCCTGGCAAAGAGGATAAATGCGATGAGGCCCCAGTGAGATTTGAACTCACGCCCTCTGGTTTACGAGACCAGCGCTCTAACCGCTGAGCTATGGAGCCGGGCGAGCGGCCGCCGCGAACCTTTGGCTGATTGGGTAACAGCCCTCGCGTCACCGTCTGGACAGTTTGAACACTCTCTCTCCCCGTGCGCGCGTGGGTTTGCTCCGGCTGCTCCGGTTACAGAGATGTGCAGCTTCTGCGGGATTGGCCATGCTTCATTGTCCATTGTGTACGGTGATTGTGCGGGCTCGATGGATTAGTCAGCATTCAATGTACAACGATGCAGTGTGCGGAATGGGTCTGGGTAGACTGCTCTCTGCAGGTCGGTGTTGACGAGATTAGAATAAATTAGATTGGCGACAGTGTGGAAACAGGCCCTTCAGCCCAACAAGTCCACATCAACCCACCCAGACCCGTTTCTCTCTGAATAATGTACCTACGACTAGGGCAATTTAGAATGGCCAATTCACACGACTTGCACGTCTTTAGACAGTGGGAGCGAACCGGAGCAAACCCACGCAGACTCTGGGCGAATGTGCAAACACGACACAGACAGTCCCCTAAAGCTGGAATCGTGACTGCGTCCCTAGTGCTGTGAGGCAGCAGTGCGAACCACTGAGCGGCTAGTTGGGCGGAATGGCCTGTTTCCAAACTGGAGGGATTCTATGCTTCTGTGATAGCTGAGAATCACCGGGAGACATGATTGGGAATGGTCATTCGGTCGCTTGGAGTGACTGAGGTCAGCGATCTCAAACTTTAATCGGTTCAGCGATCTCAAACTTTAATCGGTGAACACACACAGCCCCGTTCTTTGCCTGCAGAAGAAAGAAGTTGCAGGAAAACCTGCTCACCTGGTCGGAGACGAGAAATGAGAGGCGTTTCAGACATCAATTCCCAAAAGCAGCAGCTATGAGTCCAACAGGAGCGCCACCCGCCCCGCCGGTGGACGCTCGTGCTTCCAAGAAGCCGGTTGGACGACAAACGGGCGAGGAGCAATTTGAAGAACACAGCGCTCCTCAGCGTCATACCACAAGACTGAGAGGCCCCAGTGAGATTTGAACTCACGATCTCTGGTTTACAAGACCAGTGCTCTAACCGCTGAGCTATGGAGCCAGGCGCCAGGTCGCTCAGCGGAACTTGGCTGACTGGTTAACACTGGCTGAGTCAGAACGCTTGGGACACAGGTTCCAATCGACCCTCGCGTCACCGTCTGAACGGTTTGAACATTCTCCCCGTGGGTTTGCTCCGGCTGCTCCGTTTACAAAGAAGTGTAGCTTCTGCGGGATTGGCCACGCTTCATTGTCCCATTGTGTACGGTGATTGTGCGGGCTCGGTGGATTAGTCAGCATTCAATGTAGAATGATGCAGTGCGCGGAATGGGCCTGGGTAGATTGCTCTCTGCAGGTCGGTGTTGACGAGATAAGAATATATGAGATTGGTGACAGTGTGGAAACAGGCCCTTCAGCCCAACAAGTCCAAACTGTTTCCAAACTGGAGGGATTCTGTGCTCCTGTGATATCTGAGAATCACCGGGAGACATCATCGGTCAGCGATCTCAAACTGAAATCGGTGAACACACACGGCCCCGTTCTTTGCCTGCAGAACAAAGAAGTTTTTGGATTTCAACTGAACGCTGTAAGTGACAAAAGCAGAAGTTGCAGGAAAGCTCAACTTGACAAAAGTAGCAGCTCTCAGTCCAACAGGGTTATTCGGGAGCGCGTCGCGTACCTCTGGTGTTTGGGGGTGAAAACTCGCCCTTCCTCAGAAGCCGCTTGGACCATAAACAGGCGTTGAGCGATTCGAACATGGTACTCGTCAGTCGCATACCAAACATTGAAACTGACTGCGGGCTGGCCTGGCAAAGAGGATAAATGCGATGAGGCCCCAGTGAGATTTGAACTCACGCCCTCTGGTTTACGAGACCAGCGCTCTAACCGCTGAGCTATGGAGCCGGGCGAGCGGCCGCCGCGAACCTTTGGCTGATTGGGTAACAGCCCTCGCGTCACCGTCTGGACAGTTTGAACACTCTCTCTCCCCGTGCGCGCGTGGGTTTGCTCCGGCTGCTCCGGTTACAGAGATGTGCAGCTTCTGCGGGATTGGCCATGCTTCATTGTCCCATTGTGTACGGTGATTGTGCGGGCTCGATGGATTAGTCAGCATTCAATGTACAACGATGCAGTGTGCGGAATGGGTCTGGGTAGACTGCTCTCTGCAGGTCGGTGTTGACGAGATTAGAATAAATTAGATTGGCGACAGTGTGGAAACAGGCCCTTCAGCCCAACAAGTCCACATCAACCCACCCAGACCCGTTTCTCTCTGAATAATGTACCTACGACTAGGGGCAATTTAGAATGGCCAATTCACACGACTTGCACGTCTTTAGACAGTGGGAGCGAACCGGAGCAAACCCACGCAGACTCTGGGCGAATGTGCAAACACGACACAGACAGTCCCCTAAAGCTGGAATCGTGACTGCGTCCCTAGTGCTGTGAGGCAGCAGTGCGAACCACTGAGCGGCTAGTTGGGCGGAATGGCCTGTTTCCAAACTGGAGGGATTCTATGCTTCTGTGATAGCTGAGAATCACCGGGAGACATGATTGGGAATGGTCATTCGGTCGCTTGGAGTGACTGAGGTCAGCGATCTCAAACTTTAATCGGTTCAGCGATCTCAAACTTTAATCGGTGAACACACACAGCCCCGTTCTTTGCCTGCAGAAGAAAGAAGTTGCAGGAAAACCTGCTCACCTGGTCGGAGACGAGAAATGAGAGGCGTTTCAGACATCAATTCCCAAAAGCAGCAGCTATGAGTCCAACAGGAGCGCCACCCGCCCCGCCGGTGGACGCTCGTGCTTCCAAGAAGCCGGTTGGACGACAAACGGGCGAGGAGCAATTTGAAGAACACAGCGCTCCTCAGCGTCATACCACAAGACTGAGAGGCCCCAGTGAGATTTGAACTCACGACCTCTGGTTTACAAGACCAGTGCTCTAACCGCTGAGCTATGGAGCCAGGCGCCAGGTCGCTCAGCGGAACTTGGCTGACTGGTTAACACTGGCTGAGTCAGAACGCTTGGGACACAGGTTCCAATCGACCCTCGCGTCACCGTCTGAACGGTTTGAACATTCTCCCCGTGGGTTTGCTCCGGCTGCTCCGTTTACAAAGAAGTGTAGCTTCTGCGGGATTGGCCACGCTTCATTGTCCCATTGTGTACGGTGATTGTGCGGGCTCGGTGGATTAGTCAGCATTCAATGTAGAATGATGCAGTGCGCGGAATGGGCCTGGGTAGATTGCTCTCTGCAGGTCGGTGTTGACGAGATAAGAATATATGAGATTGGTGACAGTGTGGAAACAGGCCCTTCAGCCCAACAAGTCCAAACTGTTTCCAAACTGGAGGGATTCTGTGCTCCTGTGATATCTGAGAATCACCGGGAGACATCATCGGTCAGCGATCTCAAACTGAAATCGGTGAACACACACGGCCCCGTTCTTTGCCTGCAGAACAAAGAAGTTTTTGGATTTCAACTGAACGCTGTAAGTGACAAAAGCAGAAGTTGCAGGAAAGCTCAACTTGACAAAAGTAGCAGCTCTCAGTCCAACAGGGTTATTCGGGAGCGCGTCGCGTACCTCTGGTGTTTGGGGGTGAAAACTCGCCCTTCCTCAGAAGCCGCTTGGACCATAAACAGGCGTTGAGCGATTCGAACATGGTACTCGTCAGTCGCATACCAAACATTGAAACTGACTGCGGGCTGGCCTGGCAAAGAGGATAAATGCGATGAGGCCCCAGTGAGATTTGAACTCACGCCCTCTGGTTTACGAGACCAGCGCTCTAACCGCTGAGCTATGGAGCCGGGCGAGCGGCCGCCGCGAACCTTTGGCTGATTGGGTAACAGCCCTCGCGTCACCGTCTGGACAGTTTGAACACTCTCTCTCCCCGTGCGCGCGTGGGTTTGCTCCGGGTGCTCCGGTTACAGAGATGTGCAGCTTCTGCGGGATTGGCCATGCTTCATTGTCCCATTGTGTACGGTGATTGTGCGGGCTCGATGGATTAGTCAGCATTCAATGTACAACGATGCAGTGTGCGGAATGGGTCTGGGTAGACTGCTCTCTGCAGGTCGGTGTTGACGAGATTAGAATAAATTAGATTGGCGACAGTGTGGAAACAGGCCCTTCAGCCCAACAAGTCCACATCAACCCACCCAGACCCGTTTCTCTCTGAATAATGTACCTACGACTAGGGGCAATTTAGAATGGCCAATTCACACGACTTGCACGTCTTTAGACAGTGGGAGCGAACCGGAGCAAACCCACGCAGACTCTGGGCGAATGTGCAAACACGACACAGACAGTCCCCTAAAGCTGGAATCGTGACTGCGTCCCTAGTGCTGTGAGGCAGCAGTGCGAACCACTGAGCGGCTAGTTGGGCGGAATGGCCTGTTTCCAAACTGGAGGGATTCTATGCTTCTGTGATAGCTGAGAATCACCGGGAGACATGATTGGGAATGGTCATTCGGTCGCTTGGAGTGACTGAGGTCAGCGATCTCAAACTTTAATCGGTTCAGCGATCTCAAACTTTAATCGGTGAACACACACAGCCCCGTTCTTTGCCTGCAGAAGAAAGAAGTTGCAGGAAAACCTGCTCACCTGGTCGGAGACGAGAAATGAGAGGCGTTTCAGACATCAATTCCCAAAAGCAGCAGCTATGAGTCCAACAGGAGCGCCACCCGCCCCGCCGGTGGACGCTCGTGCTTCCAAGAAGCCGGTTGGACGACAAACGGGCGAGGAGCAATTTGAAGAACACAGCGCTCCTCAGCGTCATACCACAAGACTGAGAGGCCCCAGTGAGATTTGAACTCACGACCTCTGGTTTACAAGACCAGTGCTCTAACCGCTGAGCTATGGAGCCAGGCGCCAGGTCGCTCAGCGGAACTTGGCTGACTGGTTAACACTGGCTGAGTCAGAACGCTTGGGACACAGGTTCCAATCGACCCTCGCGTCACCGTCTGAACGGTTTGAACATTCTCCCCGTGGGTTTGCTCCGGCTGCTCCGTTTACAAAGAAGTGTAGCTTCTGCGGGATTGGCCACGCTTCATTGTCCCATTGTGTACGGTGATTGTGCGGGCTCGGTGGATTAGTCAGCATTCAATGTAGAATGATGCAGTGCGCGGAATGGGCCTGGGTAGATTGCTCTCTGCAGGTCGGTGTTGACGAGATAAGAATATATGAGATTGGTGACAGTGTGGAAACAGGCCCTTCAGCCCAACAAGTCCAAACTGTTTCCAAACTGGAGGGATTCTGTGCTCCTGTGATATCTGAGAATCACCGGGAGACATCATCGGTCAGCGATCTCAAACTGAAATCGGTGAACACACACGGCCCCGTTCTTTGCCTGCAGAACAAAGAAGTTTTTGGATTTCAACTGAACGCTGTAAGTGACAAAAGCAGAAGTTGCAGGAAAGCTCAACTTGACAAAAGTAGCAGCTCTCAGTCCAACAGGGTTATTCGGGAGCGCGTCGCGTACCTCTGGTGTTTGGGGGTGAAAACTCGCCCTTCCTCAGAAGCCGCTTGGACCATAAACAGGCGTTGAGCGATTCGAACATGGTACTCGTCAGTCGCATACCAAACATTGAAACTGACTGCGGGCTGGCCTGGCAAAGAGGATAAATGCGATGAGGCCCCAGTGAGATTTGAACTCACGCCCTCTGGTTTACGAGACCAGCGCTCTAACCGCTGAGCTATGGAGCCGGGCGAGCGGCCGCCGCGAACCTTTGGCTGATTGGGTAACAGCCCTCGCGTCACCGTCTGGACAGTTTGAACACTCTCTCTCCCCGTGCGCGCGTGGGTTTGCTCCGGCTGCTCCGGTTACAGAGATGTGCAGCTTCTGCGGGATTGGCCATGCTTCATTGTCCCATTGTGTACGGTGATTGTGCGGGCTCGATGGATTAGTCAGCATTCAATGTACAACGATGCAGTGTGCGGAATGGGTCTGGGTAGACTGCTCTCTGCAGGTCGGTGTTGACGAGATTAGAATAAATTAGATTGGCGACAGTGTGGAAACAGGCCCTTCAGCCCAACAAGTCCACATCAACCCACCCAGACCCGTTTCTCTCTGAATAATGTACCTACGACTAGGGGCAATTTAGAATGGCCAATTCACACGACTTGCACGTCTTTAGACAGTGGGAGCGAACCGGAGCAAACCCACGCAGACTCTGGGCGAATGTGCAAACACGACACAGACAGTCCCCTAAAGCTGGAATCGTGACTGCGTCCCTAGTGCTGTGAGGCAGCAGTGCGAACCACTGAGCGGCTAGTTGGGCGGAATGGCCTGTTTCCAAACTGGAGGGATTCTATGCTTCTGTGATAGCTGAGAATCACCGGGAGACATGATTGGGAATGGTCATTCGGTCGCTTGGAGTGACTGAGGTCAGCGATCTCAAACTTTAATCGGTTCAGCGATCTCAAACTTTAATCGGTGAACACACACAGCCCCGTTCTTTGCCTGCAGAAGAAAGAAGTTGCAGGAAAACCTGCTCACCTGGTCGGAGACGAGAAATGAGAGGCGTTTCAGACATCAATTCCCAAAAGCAGCAGCTATGAGTCCAACAGGAGCGCCACCCGCCCCGCCGGTGGACGCTCGTGCTTCCAAGAAGCCGGTTGGACGACAAACGGGCGAGGAGCAATTTGAAGAACACAGCGCTCCTCAGCGTCATACCACAAGACTGAGAGGCCCCAGTGAGATTTGAACTCACGACCTCTGGTTTACAAGACCAGTGCTCTAACCGCTGAGCTATGGAGCCAGGCGCCAGGTCGCTCAGCGGAACTTGGCTGACTGGTTAACACTGGCTGAGTCAGAACGCTTGGGACACAGGTTCCAATCGACCCTCGCGTCACCGTCTGAACGGTTTGAACATTCTCCCCGTGGGTTTGCTCCGGCTGCTCCGTTTACAAAGAAGTGTAGCTTCTGCGGGATTGGCCACGCTTCATTGTCCCATTGTGTACGGTGATTGTGCGGGCTCGGTGGATTAGTCAGCATTCAATGTAGAATGATGCAGTGCGCGGAATGGGCCTGGGTAGATTGCTCTCTGCAGGTCGGTGTTGACGAGATAAGAATATATGAGATTGGTGACAGTGTGGAAACAGGCCCTTCAGCCCAACAAGTCCAAACTGTTTCCAAACTGGAGGGATTCTGTGCTCCTGTGATATCTGAGAATCACCGGGAGACATCATCGGTCAGCGATCTCAAACTGAAATCGGTGAACACACACGGCCCCGTTCTTTGCCTGCAGAACAAAGAAGTTTTTGGATTTCAACTGAACGCTGTAAGTGACAAAAGCAGAAGTTGCAGGAAAGCTCAACTTGACAAAAGTAGCAGCTCTCAGTCCAACAGGGTTATTCGGGAGCGCGTCGCGTACCTCTGGTGTTTGGGGGTGAAAACTCGCCCTTCCTCAGAAGCCGCTTGGACCATAAACAGGCGTTGAGCGATTCGAACATGGTACTCGTCAGTCGCATACCAAACATTGAAACTGACTGCGGGCTGGCCTGGCAAAGAGGATAAATGCGATGAGGCCCCAGTGAGATTTGAACTCACGCCCTCTGGTTTACGAGACCAGCGCTCTAACCGCTGAGCTATGGAGCCGGGCGAGCGGCCGCCGCGAACCTTTGGCTGATTGGGTAACAGCCCTCGCGTCACCGTCTGGACAGTTTGAACACTCTCTCTCCCCGTGCGCGCGTGGGTTTGCTCCGGGTGCTCCGGTTACAGAGATGTGCAGCTTCTGCGGGATTGGCCATGCTTCATTGTCCCATTGTGTACGGTGATTGTGCGGGCTCGATGGATTAGTCAGCATTCAATGTACAACGATGCAGTGTGCGGAATGGGTCTGGGTAGACTGCTCTCTGCAGGTCGGTGTTGACGAGATTAGAATAAATTAGATTGGCGACAGTGTGGAAACAGGCCCTTCAGCCCAACAAGTCCACATCAACCCACCCAGACCCGTTTCTCTCTGAATAATGTACCTACGACTAGGGGCAATTTAGAATGGCCAATTCACACGACTTGCACGTCTTTAGACAGTGGGAGCGAACCGAGCAAACCCACGCAGACTCTGGGCGAATGTGCAAACACGACACAGACAGTCCCCTAAAGCTGGAATCGTGACTGCGTCCCTAGTGCTGTGAGGCAGCAGTGCGAACCACTGAGCGGCTAGTTGGGCGGAATGGCCTGTTTCCAAACTGGAGGGATTCTATGCTTCTGTGATAGCTGAGAATCACCGGGAGACATGATTGGGAATGGTCATTCGGTCGCTTGGAGTGACTGAGGTCAGCGATCTCAAACTTTAATCGGTTCAGCGATCTCAAACTTTAATCGGTGAACACACACAGCCCCGTTCTTTGCCTGCAGAAGAAAGAAGTTGCAGGAAAACCTGCTCACCTGGTCGGAGACGAGAAATGAGAGGCGTTTCAGACATCAATTCCCAAAAGCAGCAGCTATGAGTCCAACAGGAGCGCCACCCGCCCCGCCGGTGACGCTCGTGCTTCCAAGAAGCCGGTTGGACGACAAACGGGCGAGGAGCAATTTGAAGAACACAGCGCTCCTCAGCGTCATGCCACAAGACTGAGAGGCCCCAGTGAGATTTGAACTCACGACCTCTGGTTTACAAGACCAGTGCTCTAACCGCTGAGCTATGGAGCCAGGCGAGCGGCCGCCGCGAACCTTTGGCTGATTGGGTAACAGCCCTCGCGTCACCGTCTGGACAGTTTGAACACTCTCTCTCCCCGTGCGCGCGTGGGTTTGCTCCGGGTGCTCCGGTTACAGAGATGTGCAGCTTCTGCGGGATTGGCCACGCTTCATTGTCCCATTGTGTACGGTGATTGTGCGGGCTCGGTGGATTAGTCAGCATTCAATGTACAACGATGCAGTGTGCGGAATGGGTCTGGGTAGACTGCTCTCTGCAGGTCGGTGTTGACGAGATTAGAATAAATTAGATTGGCGACAGTGTGGAAACAGGCCCTTCAGCCCAACAAGTCCACATCAACCCACCCAGACCCGTTTCTCTCTGAATAATGTACCTACGACTAGGGGCAATTTAGAATGGCCAATTCACACGACTTGCACGTCTTTAGACAGTGGGAGCGAACCGGAGCAAACCCACGCAGACTCTGGGCGAATGTGCAAACACGACACAGACAGTCCCCTAAAGCTGAATCGTGACTGCGTCCCTAGTGCTGTGAGGCAGCAGTGCGAACCACTGAGCGGCTAGTTGGGCGGAATGGCCTGTTTCCAAACTGGAGGGATTCTATGCTTCTGTGATAGCTGAGAATCACCGGGAGACATGATTGGGAATGGTCATTCGGTCGCTTGGAGTGACTGAGGTCAGCGATCTCAAACTTTAATCGGTTCAGCGATCTCAAACTTTAATCGGTGAACACACACAGCCCCGTTCTTTGCCTGCAGAAGAAAGAAGTTGCAGGAAAACCTGCTCACCTGGTCGGAGACGAGAAATGAGAGGCGTTTCAGACATCAATTCCCAAAAGCAGCAGCTATGAGTCCAACAGGAGCGCCACCCGCCCCGCCGGTGGACGCTCGTGCTTCCAAGAAGCCGGTTGGACGACAAACGGGCGAGGAGCAATTTGAAGAACACAGCGCTCCTCAGCGTCATACCACAAGACTGAGAGGCCCCAGTGAGATTTGAACTCACGACCTCTGGTTTACAAGACCAGTGCTCTAACCGCTGAGCTATGGAGCCAGGCGCCAGGTCGCTCAGCGGAACTTGGCTGACTGGTTAACACTGGCTGAGTCAGAACGCTTGGGACACAGGTTCCAATCGACCCTCGCGTCACCGTCTGAACGGTTTGAACATTCTCCCCGTGGGTTTGCTCCGGCTGCTCCGTTTACAAAGAAGTGTAGCTTCTGCGGGATTGGCCACGCTTCATTGTCCCATTGTGTACGGTGATTGTGCGGGCTCGGTGGATTAGTCAGCATTCAATGTAGAATGATGCAGTGCGCGGAATGGGCCTGGGTAGATTGCTCTCTGCAGGTCGGTGTTGACGAGATAAGAATATATGAGATTGGTGACAGTGTGGAAACAGGCCCTTCAGCCCAACAAGTCCAAACTGTTTCCAAACTGGAGGGATTCTGTGCTCCTGTGATATCTGAGAATCACCGGGAGACATCATCGGTCAGCGATCTCAAACTGAAATCGGTGAACACACACGGCCCCGTTCTTTGCCTGCAGAACAAAGAAGTTTTTGGATTTCAACTGAACGCTGTAAGTGACAAAAGCAGAAGTTGCAGGAAAGCTCAACTTGACAAAAGTAGCAGCTCTCAGTCCAACAGGGTTATTCGGGAGCGCGTCGCGTACCTCTGGTGTTTGGGGGTGAAAACTCGCCCTTCCTCAGAAGCCGCTTGGACCATAAACAGGCGTTGAGCGATTCGAACATGGTACTCGTCAGTCGCATACCAAACATTGAAACTGACTGCGGGCTGGCCTGGCAAAGAGGATAAATGCGATGAGGCCCCAGTGAGATTTGAACTCACGCCCTCTGGTTTACGAGACCAGCGCTCTAACCGCTGAGCTATGGAGCCGGGCGAGCGGCCGCCGCGAACCTTTGGCTGATTGGGTAACAGCCCTCGCGTCACCGTCTGGACAGTTTGAACACTCTCTCTCCCCGTGCGCGCGTGGGTTTGCTCCGGGTGCTCCGGTTACAGAGATGTGCAGCTTCTGCGGGATTGGCCATGCTTCATTGTCCCATTGTGTACGGTGATTGTGCGGGCTCGATGGATTAGTCAGCATTCAATGTACAACGATGCAGTGTGCGGAATGGGTCTGGGTAGACTGCTCTCTGCAGGTCGGTGTTGACGAGATTAGAATAAATTAGATTGGCGACAGTGTGGAAACAGGCCCTTCAGCCCAACAAGTCCACATCAACCCACCCAGACCCGTTTCTCTCTGAATAATGTACCTACGACTAGGGGCAATTTAGAATGGCCAATTCACACGACTTGCACGTCTTTAGACAGTGGGAGCGAACCGGAGCAAACCCACGCAGACTCTGGGCGAATGTGCAAACACGACACAGACAGTCCCCTAAAGCTGGAATCGTGACTGCGTCCCTAGTGCTGTGAGGCAGCAGTGCGAACCACTGAGCGGCTAGTTGGGCGGAATGGCCTGTTTCCAAACTGGAGGGATTCTATGCTTCTGTGATAGCTGAGAATCACCGGGAGACATGATTGGGAATGGTCATTCGGTCGCTTGGAGTGACTGAGGTCAGCGATCTCAAACTTTAATCGGTTCAGCGATCTCAAACTTTAATCGGTGAACACACACAGCCCCGTTCTTTGCCTGCAGAAGAAAGAAGTTGCAGGAAAACCTGCTCACCTGGTCGGAGACGAGAAATGAGAGGCGTTTCAGACATCAATTCCCAAAAGCAGCAGCTATGAGTCCAACAGGAGCGCCACCCGCCCCGCCGGTGGACGCTCGTGCTTCCAAGAAGCCGGTTGGACGACAAACGGGCGAGGAGCAATTTGAAGAACACAGCGCTCCTCAGCGTCATACCACAAGACTGAGAGGCCCCAGTGAGATTTGAACTCACGACCTCTGGTTTACAAGACCAGTGCTCTAACCGCTGAGCTATGGAGCCAGGCGCCAGGTCGCTCAGCGGAACTTGGCTGACTGGTTAACACTGGCTGAGTCAGAACGCTTGGGACACAGGTTCCAATCGACCCTCGCGTCACCGTCTGAACGGTTTGAACATTCTCCCCGTGGGTTTGCTCCGGCTGCTCCGTTTACAAAGAAGTGTAGCTTCTGCGGGATTGGCCACGCTTCATTGTCCCATTGTGTACGGTGATTGTGCGGGCTCGGTGGATTAGTCAGCATTCAATGTAGAATGATGCAGTGCGCGGAATGGGCCTGGGTAGATTGCTCTCTGCAGGTCGGTGTTGACGAGATAAGAATATATGAGATTGGTGACAGTGTGGAAACAGGCCCTTCAGCCCAACAAGTCCAAACTGTTTCCAAACTGGAGGGATTCTGTGCTCCTGTGATATCTGAGAATCACCGGGAGACATCATCGGTCAGCGATCTCAAACTGAAATCGGTGAACACACACGGCCCCGTTCTTTGCCTGCAGAACAAAGAAGTTTTTGGATTTCAACTGAACGCTGTAAGTGACAAAAGCAGAAGTTGCAGGAAAGCTCAACTTGACAAAAGTAGCAGCTCTCAGTCCAACAGGGTTATTCGGGAGCGCGTCGCGTACCTCTGGTGTTTGGGGTGAAAACTCGCCCTTCCTCAGAAGCCGCTTGGACCATAAACAGGCGTTGAGCGATTCGAACATGGTACTCGTCAGTCGCATACCAAACATTGAAACTGACTGCGGGCTGGCCTGGCAAAGAGGATAAATGCGATGAGGCCCCAGTGAGATTTGAACTCACGCCCTCTGGTTTACGAGACCAGCGCTCTAACCGCTGAGCTATGGAGCCGGGCGAGCGGCCGCCGCGAACCTTTGGCTGATTGGGTAACAGCCCTCGCGTCACCGTCTGGACAGTTTGAACACTCTCTCTCCCCGTGCGCGCGTGGGTTTGCTCCGGGTGCTCCGGTTACAGAGATGTGCAGCTTCTGCGGGATTGGCCATGCTTCATTGTCCCATTGTGTACGGTGATTGTGCGGGCTCGATGGATTAGTCAGCATTCAATGTACAACGATGCAGTGTGCGGAATGGGTCTGGGTAGACTGCTCTCTGCAGGTCGGTGTTGACGAGATTAGAATAAATTAGATTGGCGACAGTGTGGAAACAGGCCCTTCAGCCCAACAAGTCCACATCAACCCACCCAGACCCGTTTCTCTCTGAATAATGTACCTACGACTAGGGGCAATTTAGAATGGCCAATTCACACGACTTGCACGTCTTTAGACAGTGGGAGCGAACCGGAGCAAACCCACGCAGACTCTGGGCGAATGTGCAAACACGACACAGACAGTCCCCTAAAGCTGGAATCGTGACTGCGTCCCTAGTGCTGTGAGGCAGCAGTGCGAACCACTGAGCGGCTAGTTGGGCGGAATGGCCTGTTTCCAAACTGGAGGGATTCTATGCTTCTGTGATAGCTGAGAATCACCGGGAGACATGATTGGGAATGGTCATTCGGTCGCTTGGAGTGACTGAGGTCAGCGATCTCAAACTTTAATCGGTTCAGCGATCTCAAACTTTAATCGGTGAACACACACAGCCCCGTTCTTTGCCTGCAGAAGAAAGAAGTTGCAGGAAAACCTGCTCACCTGGTCGGAGACGAGAAATGAGAGGCGTTTCAGACATCAATTCCCAAAAGCAGCAGCTATGAGTCCAACAGGAGCGCCACCCGCCCCGCCGGTGGACGCTCGTGCTTCCAAGAAGCCGGTTGGACGACAAACGGGCGAGGAGCAATTTGAAGAACACAGCGCTCCTCAGCGTCATACCACAAGACTGAGAGGCCCCAGTGAGATTTGAACTCACGATCTCTGGTTTACAAGACCAGTGCTCTAACCGCTGAGCTATGCAGCCAGGCGTCAGGTCGCTCAGCGGAACTTGGCTGACTGGTTAACACTGGCTGAGTCAGAACGCTTGGGACACAGGTTCCAATCGACCCTCGCGTCACCGTCTGAACGGTTTGAACATTCTCCCCGTGGGTTTGCTCCGGCTGCTCCGTTTACAAAGAAGTGTAGCTTCTGCGGGATTGGCCACGCTTCATTGTCCCATTGTGTACGGTGATTGTGCGGGCTCGGTGGATTAGTCAGCATTCAATGTAGAATGATGCAGTGCGCGGAATGGGCCTGGGTAGATTGCTCTCTGCAGGTCGGTGTTGACGAGATAAGAATATATGAGATTGGTGACAGTGTGGAAACAGGCCCTTCAGCCCAACAAGTCCAAACTGTTTCCAAACTGGAGGGATTCTGTGCTCCTGTGATATCTGAGAATCACCGGGAGACATCATCGGTCAGCGATCTCAAACTGAAATCGGTGAACACACACGGCCCCGTTCTTTGCCTGCAGAACAAAGAAGTTTTTGGATTTCAACTGAACGCTGTAAGTGACAAAAGCAGAAGTTGCAGGAAAGCTCAACTTGACAAAAGTAGCAGCTCTCAGTCCAACAGGGTTATTCGGGAGCGCGTCGCGTACCTCTGGTGTTTGGGGGTGAAAACTCGCCCTTCCTCAGAAGCCGCTTGGACCATAAACAGGCGTTGAGCGATTCGAACATGGTACTCGTCAGTCGCATACCAAACATTGAACTGACTGCGGGCTGGCCTGGCAAAGAGGATAAATGCGATGAGCCCCAGTGAGATTTGAACTCACGCCCTCTGGTTTACGAGACCAGCGCTCTAACCGCTGAGCTATGGAGCCGGGCGAGCGGCCGCCGCGAACCCTTTGGCTGATTGGGTAACAGCCCTCGCGTCACCGTCTGGACAGTTTGAACACTCTCTCTCCCCGTGCGCGCGTGGGTTTGCTCCGGCTGCTCCGGTTACAGAGATGTGCAGCTTCTGCGGGATTGGCCATGCTTCATTGTCCCATTGTGTACGGTGATTGTGCGGGCTCGATGGATTAGTCAGCATTCAATGTACAACGATGCAGTGTGCGGAATGGGTCTGGGTAGACTGCTCTCTGCAGGTCGGTGTTGACGAGATTAGAATAAATTAGATTGGCGACAGTGTGGAAACAGGCCCTTCAGCCCAACAAGTCCACATCAACCCACCCAGACCCGTTTCTCTCTGAATAATGTACCTACGACTAGGGGCAATTTAGAATGGCCAATTCACACGACTTGCACGTTTTTTACAGTGGGAGCGAACCGGAGCAAACCCACGCAGACTCTGGGCGAATGTGCAAACACGACACAGACAGTCCCCTAAAGCTGGAATCGTGACTGCGTCCCTAGTGCTGTGAGGCAGCAGTGCGAACCACTGAGCGGCTAGTTGGGCGGAATGGCCTGTTTCCAAACTGGAGGGATTCTATGCTTCTGTGATAGCTGAGAATCACCGGGAGACATGATTGGGAATGGTCATTCGGTCGCTTGGAGTGACTGAGGTCAGCGATCTCAAACTTTAATCGGTTCAGCGATCTCAAACTTTAATCGGTGAACACACACAGCCCCGTTCTTTGCCTGCAGAAGAAAGAAGTTGCAGGAAAACCTGCTCACCTGGTCGGAGACGAGAAATGAGAGGCGTTTCAGACATCAATTCCCAAAAGCAGCAGCTATGAGTCCAACAGGAGCGCCACCCCCCCCGCCGGTGGACGCTCGTGCTTCCAAGAAGCCGGTTGGACGACAAACGGGCGAGGAGCAATTTGAAGAACACAGAGCGCTCCTCAGCGTCATACCACAAGACTGAGAGGCCCCAGTAAGATTTGAACTCACGATCTCTGGTTTACAAGACCAGTGCCTAACCGCTGAGCTATGAGCCAGGCGTCAGGTCGCTCAGCGGAACTTGGCTGACTGGTTAACACTGGCTGAGTCAGAACGCTTGGGACACAGGTTCCAATCGACCCTCGCGTCACCGTCTGAACGTTTTGAACATTCTCCCCGTGGGTTTGCTCCGGCTGCTCCGTTTACAAAGAAGTGTAGCTTCTGCGGGATTGCCACGCTTCATTGTCCCATTGTGTACGGTGATTGTGCGGGCTCGGTGGATTAGTCAGCATTCAATGTAGAATGATGCAGTGCGCGGAATGGGCCTGGGTAGATTGCTCTCTGCAGGTCGGTGTTGACGAGATAAGAATATATGAGATTGGTGACAGTGTGGAAACAGGCCCTTCAGCCCAACAAGTCCAAACTGTTTCCAAACTGGAGGGATTCTGTGCTCCTGTGATATCTGAGAATCACCGGGAGACATCATCGGTCAGCGATCTCAAACTGAAATCGGTGAACACACACGGCCCCGTTCTTTGCCTGCAGAACAAAGAAGTTTTTGGATTTCAACTGAACGCTGTAAGTGACAAAAGCAGAAGTTGCAGGAAAGCTCAACTTGACAAAGTAGCAGCTCTCAGTCCAACAGGGTTATTCGGAGCGCATCGCGTACCTCTGGTGTTTGGGGGTGAAAACTCGCCCTTCCTCAGAAGCCGCTTGGACCATAAACAGGCGTTGAGCGATTCGAACATGGTACTCGTCAGTCGCATACCAAACATTGAAACTGACTGCGGGCTGGCCTGGCAAAGAGGATAAATGCGATGAGGCCCCAGTGAGATTTGAACTCCACGCCCTCTGGTTTACGAGACCAGCGCTCTAACCGCTGAGCTATGGAGCCGGGCGAGCGGCGCGCCGCGAACCTTTGGCTGATTGGGTAACAGCCCTCGCGTCACCGTCTGGACAGTTTGAACACTCTCTCTCCCCGTGCGCGCGTGGGTTTGCTCCGGGTGCTCCGGTTACAGAGATGTGCAGCTTCTGCGGGATTGGCCATGCTTCATTGTCCCATTGTGTACGGTGATTGTGCGGGCTCGATGGATTAGTCAGCATTCAATGTACAACGATGCAGTGTGCGGAATGGGTCTGGGTAGACTGCTCTCTGCAGGTCGGTGTTGACGAGATTAGAATAAATTAGATTGGCGACAGTTGGAAAACAGGCCCTTCAGCCAACAAGTCCACATCAACCCACCCAGACCCGTTTCTCTCTGAATAATGTACCTACGACTAGGGGCAATTTAGAATGGCCAATTCACACGACTTGCACGTCTTTAGACAGTGGGAGCGAACCGGAGCAAACCCACGCAGACTCTGGGCGAATGTGCAAACTCGACACAGACAGTCCCCTAAAGCTGGAATCGTGACTGCGTCCCTAGTGCTGTGAGGCAGCAGTGCGAACCACTGAGCGGCTAGTTGGGCGGAATGGCCTGTTTCCAAACTGGAGGGATTCTATGCTTCTGTGATAGCTGAGAATCACCGGGAGACATGATTGGGAATGGTCATTCGGTCGCTTGGAGTGACTGAGGTCAGCGATCTCAAACTTTAATCGGTCAGCGATCTCAAACTTTAATCGGTTGAACACACACAGCCCCGTTCTTTGCCTGCAGAAGAAAGAAGTTGCAGGAAAACCTGCTCACCTGGTCGGAGACGAAAATGAGAGGCGTTTCAGACATCAATTCCCAAAAGCAGCAGCTATGAGTCCAACAGGAGCGCCACCCGCCCCGCCGGTGGACGCTCGTGCTTCCAAGAAGCCGGTGGACGACAAACGGGCGAGGAGCAATTTGAAGAACACAGCGCTCCTCAGCGTCATACCACAAGACTGAGAGGCCCCAGTGAGATTTGAACTCACGATCTCTGGTTTACAAGACCAGTGCTCTAACCGCTGAGCTATGCAGCCAGGCGTCAGTCGCTCAGCGGAACTTGGCTGACTGGTTAACCTGGCTGAGTCAGAACGCTTGGGACACAGGTTCCAATCGACCCTCGCGTCACCGTCTGAACTTTTGAACATTCTCCCCGTGGGTTTGCTCCGGCTGCTCCGTTTACAAAGAAGTGTAGCTTCTGCGGGATTGGCCACGCTTCATTGTCCCATTTGTACGGTGATTGTGCGGGCTCGGTGGATTAGTCAGCATTCAATGTAGAATGATGCAGTGCGCGGAATGGCCTGGGTAGATTGCTCTCTGCAGGTCGTGTTGACGAGATAAGAATATATGAGATTGGTGACAGTGTGGAAACAGGCCCTTCAGCCCAACAAGTCCAAACTGTTTTCCAAACTGGAGGGATTCTGTGCTCCTGTGATATCTGAGAATCACCGGGAGACATCATCGGTCAGCGATCTCAAACTGAAATCGGTGAACACACACGGCCCCGTTCTTTGCCTGCAGAACAAAGAAGTTTTTGGATTTCAACTGAACGCTGTAAGTGACAAAAGCAGAAGTTGCAGGAAAGCTCAACTTGACAAAAGTAGCAGCTCTCAGTCCAACAGGGTTATTCGGGAGCGGTCGCGTACCTCTGGTGTTTGGGGGTGAAAACTCGCCCTTCCTCAGAAGCCGCTTGGACCATAAACAGGCGTTGAGCGATTCGAACATGGTACTCGTCAGTCGCATACCAAACATTGAAACTGACTGCGTGCTGGCCTGGCAAAGAGGATAAATGCGATGAGGCCCCAGTGAGATTTGAACTCACGCCCTCTGTTTACGAGACCAGCGCTCTAACCGCTGAGCTATGGAGCCGGGCGAGCGCGGCCGCCGCGAACCTTTGGCTGATTGGGTAACAGCCCTCGCGTCACCGTCTGGACAGTTTGAACACTCTCTCTCCCCGTGCGCGCGTGGGTTTGCTCCGGGTGCTCCGGTTACAGAGATGTGCAGCTTCTGCGGGAATGGCCACGCTTCATTGTCCCATTGTGTACGGTGATTGTGCGGCTCGATGGATTAGTCAGCATTCAATGTACAACGATGCAGTGTGCGGAATGGGTCTGGGTAGACTGCTCTCTGCAGGTCGGTGTTGACGAGATTAGAATAAATTATAGATTGGCGACAGTGTGGAAACAGGCCCTTCAGCCCAACAAGTCCACATCAACCCACCCAGACCCGTTTCTCTCTGAATAATGTACCTACGACTAGGGCAATTTAGAATGGCCAATTCACACGACTTGCACGTCTTCAGACAGTGGGAGCGAACCGGCGCAAACCCACGCAGACTCTGGCGAATGTGCAAACACGACACAGACAGTCCCCTAAAGCTGGAATCGTGACTGCGTCCCTAGTGCTGTGAGGCAGCAGTGCGAACCACTGAGCGTGCTAGTTGGGCGGAATGGCCTGTTTCCAAACTGGGGTAGGATTCTATGCTTCTGTGATAGCTGAGAATCACCGGAGACATGATTGGGAATGGTCATTCGGTCGCTTGGAGTGACTGAGGTCAGCGATCTCAAACTTTAATCGGTTCAGCGATCTCAACTTTAAATCGGTGACACACACAGCACCGTTCTTTGCCTGCAGAAGAAAGAAGTTGGCAGGAAAACCTGCTCACACTGGTCGGAGACGAGAAATGAGATGCGTTTCAGAGACATCAATTCCCAAAATCAGCAGCTATGATCCACAGGAGCGCCACGCCCCCCGCCGGTGGACGCTCGTGCTTCCAGAAGCCGTTGGACGACAAACGGGCGAGGAGCAATTTGAAGAACACAGCGCTCCTCAGCGTCATACCACAAGACTGAGAGGCCCCAGTGAGATTTGAACTCACGACCTCTGGTTACAAGACCAGTGCTCTAAACCGCTGAGCTATGGAGCCAGGCGCAGGTCGCTCAGCGGAACTTGGCTGACTGGTTAACACTGGCTGAGTCAGAACGCTTGGACACAGGTTCCAATCGACCCTCGCGTCACCGTCTGAACGGTTTGAACATTCTCCCGCCGTGGGTTTGCTCCGGCTGCTCCGTTTACAAAGAAGTGAAGCTTCTGCGGGATTGGCCACGCTTCATTGTCCCATTGTGTACGGTGATTGTGCGGGCTCGGTGGATTAGTCAGCATTCAATGTAGAATGATGCAGTGCGCGGAATGGGCCTGGGTAGATTGCTCTCTGCAGGTCGGTGTGACGAGATAAGAATATATGAGATTGGTGACAGTGTGGAAACAGGCCCTTCAGCCCAACAAGTCCAAACTGTTTCCAAACTGGAGGGATTCTGTGCTCCTGTGATATCTGAGAATCACCGGGAGACATCATCGGTCAGCGATCTCAAACTGAAATCGGTGAACACACACGGCCGCGTTCTTTGCCTGCAGAACAAAGAAGTTTTTGGATTTCAACTGAACGCTGTAAGTGACAAAAGCAGAAGTTGCAGAAAGCTCAACTTGACAAAAGTAGCAGCTCTCAGTCCAACAGGGTTATTCGGGAGCGCGTCGCGTACCTCTGGTGTTTGGGGGTGAAAACTCGCCCTTCCTCAGAAGCCGCTTGGACCATAAACAGGCGTTGAGCGATTCGAACATGGTACTCGTCAGTCGCATACCAAACATTGAAACTGACTGCGGGCTGGCTGGCAAAGAGATAAATGCGATGAGGCCCCAGTGAGATTTGAACTCACGCCCTCTGGTTTACGAGACCAGCGCTCTAACCGCTGAGCTATGGAGCCGGGCGAGCGGCCGCCGCGAACCTTTGGCTGATTGGTAACAGCCCTCGCGTCACCGTCTGGACAGTTTGAACACTCTTCTCCCCGTGCGCGCGTGGGTTTGCTCCGGGTGCTCCGGTTACAGAGATGTGCAGCTTCTGCGGGATTGGCCACGCTTCATTGTCCCATTGTGTACGGTGATTGTGCGGCTCGATGGATTAGTCAGCATTCAATGTACAACGATGCAGTGTGCGGAATGGGTCTGGGTAGACTGCTCTCTGGCAGGTCGTGTTGACGAGATTAGAATAATTAGATTGGCGACAGTGTGGAAACAGGCCCTTCAGCCCAACAAGTCCACATCAACCCACCCAGACCCGTTTCTCTCTGAATATGTACCTACGACAGGGGCAATTTAGAATGGCCAATTCACACGACTTGCACGTCTTCAGACAGTGGGAGCGAACCGGCGCAAACCCACGCAGACTCTGGCGAATGTGCAAACACGACACAGACAGTCCCCTAAAGCTGGAATCGTGACTGCGTCCTAGTGCTGTGAGGCAGCAGTGCGAACCACTGAGCGGCTAGTTGGGCGAATGGCCTGTTTCCAAACTGGAGGGATTCTATGCTTCTGTGATAGCTGAGAATCACCGGGAGACATGATTGGGAATGGTCATTCGGTCGCTTGGAGTGACTGAGGTCAGCGATCTCAAACTTTAATCGGTTCAGCGATCTCAAACTTAATCGGTGAACACACACAGCCCCGTTCTTTGCCTGCAGAAGAAAGAAGTTGCAGGAAAACCTGCTCACCTGGTCGGAGACGAGAAATGAGAGGCGTTTCAGACATCAATTCCCAAAGCAGCAGCTATGAGTCCAACAGGAGCGCCACCCGCCCCGCCGTGGACGCTCGTGCTTCCAAGAAGCCGTTTACGACAAACGGGCGAGGAGCAATTTGAAGAACACAGCGCTCCTCAGCGTCATACCACAAGACTGAGAGGCCCCAGTGAGATTTGAACTCACGACCTCTGGTTTAACAAGACCAGTGCTCTAACCGCTGAGCTATGGAGCCAGGCGCCAGGTCGCTCAGCGGAACTTGGCTGACTGGTTAACACTGCTGAGTCAGAACGCTTGGGACACAGGTTCCAATCGACCCTCGCGTCACCGTCTGAACGGTTTGAACATTCTCCCCGTGGGTTTGCTCCGGCTGCTCCGTTTACAAAGAAGTGTAGCTTCTGCGGGATTGGCCACGCTTCATTGTCCCATAGTGTACGGTGATTGTGCGGGCTCGGTGGATTAGTCAGCATTCAATGTAGAATGATGCAGTGCGCGGAATGGCCTGGGGTAGATTGCTCTCTGCAGGTCGGTGTTGACGAGATAAGAATATATGAGATTGGTGACAGTGTGGAAACAGGCCCTTCAGCCCAACAAGTCCAAACTGGTTCCAAACTGGAGGGATTCTGTGCTCCTGTGATATCTGAGAATCACCGGGAGACATCATCGTCAGCGATCTCAAACTGAAATCGGTGAACACACACGCCCCGTTCTTTGCCTGCAGAACAAAGAAGTTTTTGGATTTCAACTGAACGCTGGTAAGTGACAAAAGCAGAAGTTGCAGGAAAGCTCAACTTGACAAAGAGTAGCAGCTCTCAGTCCAACAGGGTTATTCGGAGGCGCGTCGCGTACCTCTGGTGTTTGGGGGTGAAAACTCGCCCTTCCTAAGAAGCCGCTTGGACCATAAACAGGCGTTGAGCGATTCGAACATGGTACTCGTCAGTCGCATACCAAACATTGAAACTGACTGCGGGCTGGCCTGGCAAAGAGGAAAATGCGATGAGGCCCCAGTGAGATTTGAACTCACGCCCTCTGGTTTACGAGACCAGCGCTCTAACCGCTGAGCTATGGAGCCGGCGAGCGGCCGCCGCGAACCTTTGGCTGATTGGGTAACAGCCCTCGCGTCACCGTCTGGACAGTTTGAACACTCTCTCTCCCCGTGCGCGCGTGGGTTTGCTCCGGCTGCTCCGGTACAGAGATGTGCAGCTTCTGCGGGATTGGCCACGCTTCATTGTCCCATTGTGTACGGTGATTGTGCAGGCCCGGTGGATGGTCACATTCAATGTACAACGATGCAGTGTGCGGAATGGGTCTGGGTAGACTGCTCTCTGCAGGTCGGTGTTGACGAGAATAGAAATAAATTAGATTGGCGACAGTGTGGAAACAGGCCCTTCAGCCCAACAAGTCCACTCAACCCACCCAGACCCGTTTCTCTCTGAATAATGTACCTACGACTAGGGCAATTTAGAAGGCCAATTCACACTATGCACGACTTGCACGTCTTAGACAGTGGGAGCGAACCGGAGCAAACCCACGCAGACTCTGGCGAATGTGCAAACACGACACAGACAGTCCCCTAAGCTGGAATCGTGACTGCGTCCCTAGTGCTGTGAGGCAGCAGTGCGAACCACTGAGCGGCTAGTTGGGCGTAATGGCCTGTTTCCAAACTGGAGGGATTCTATGCTTCTGTGATAGCTGAGAATCACCGGGAGACATGATTGGGAATGGTCATTCGGTCGCTTGGAGTGACTGAGGTCAGCGATCTCAAACTTTAATCGGTGAACACAACACACAGCCCCGTTCTTTGCCTGCAGAAGAAAGAAGTTGCAGGAAAACCTGCACACCTGGTCGGAGACGAGAAATGAGAGGCGTTTCAGACATCAATTCCAAAAGCAGCAGCTATGAGTCCACCAGGAGCGCCACCCCCCGCCCCGCCGGTGGACGCTCGTGCTTCCAAGAAGCCGGTTGGACGACAACGGGGCGAGGAGCAATTTGAAGAACACAGCGCTCCTCAGCGTCATACCACAAGACTGAGAGGCCCCAGTGAGATTTGAACTCACGACCTCTGGTTTACAAGACCAGTGCTCTAACCGCTGAGCTATGGAGCCAGGCGCCAGTCCGCTCAGCGGAACTTGGCTGACTGGTTTAACACTGGCTGAGTCAGAACGCTTGGGACACAGGTTCCAATCGACCCTCGCGTCACCGTCTGAACGGTTTGAACATTCTCCCCGTGGGTTTGCTCCGGCTGCTCCGTTTACAAAGAAGTGTAGCTTCTGCGGATTGGCCACGCTTCATTGTCCCATTGTGTACGGTGATTGTGCGGGCTCGGTGGATTAGTCAGCATTCAATGTAGAATGATGCAGTGCGCGGAATGGGCCTGGTAGATTGCTCTCTGCAGGTCGTGTTGACGAGATAAGAATATATGAGATTGGTGACAGTGTGGAAACAGGCCCTTCAGCCCAACAAGTCCAAACTGTTTCCAAACTGGAGGGATTCTGTGCTCCTGTGATATCTGAGAATCACCGGGAGACATCATCGGTCAGCGATCTCAAACTGAAATCGGTGAACACACCACGGCCCCGTTCTTTGCCTGCAGAACAAAGAAGTTTTTGGATTTCAACTGAACGCTGTAAGTGACAAAAGCAGAAGTTTGCAGGAAAGCTCAACTTGACAAAAGTAGCAGCTCTCAGTCCCCAACAGGGTTATTCGGGAGCGCGTCTCGTTCCTCTGGTGTTTGGGGGTGAAACTCGCCCTTCCTAAGAAGCCGCTTGGACCATAAACAGCGTTGAGCGATTCGAACATGGTACTCGTCAGTCGCATACCAAACATTGAAACTGACTGCGGGCTGGCCTGGCAAAGAGGATAAATGCGATGAGGCCCAGTGAATTTTGAACTCACGCCCTCTGGTTTACGAGACCAGCGCTCTAACCGCTGAGCTATGGAGCCGGGCGAGCGGCCGCCGCGAACCTTTTGCTGATTGGGTAACAGCCCTCGCGTCACCGTCTGGACAGTTTGAACACTCCTCTCTCCCTCCCGTGCGCGCGTGGTTTGCTCCGGGTGCTCCGTTACAGAGATGTGCAGCTTCTGCGGGATTGGCCACGCTTCATTGTCCCATTGTGTACGGTGATTGTGCGGGCTCGATGGATTAGTCAGCATTCAATGTACAACGATGCAGTGTGCGGAATGGGCTGGTAGACTGCTCTCTGCGGTCGGTGTTGACGAGATTAGAATAAATTAGATTGGCGACAGTGTGGAAACAGGCCCTTCAGCCCAACAAGTCCACATCAACCCACCCAGACCCTTTCTCTCTCTGAATAATGTACCTACGACTAGGGGCAATTTAGAATGGCCAATTCACACGACTTGCACGTCTTTAGACAGTGGGAGCGAACGGAGCAAACCCACGCAGACTCTGGGCGAATGTGCAAACTCGACACAGACAGTCCCCTAAAGCTGAATCGTGACTGCGTCCCTAGTGCTGTGAGGCAGCAGTGCGAACCACTGAGCGGCTAGTTGGGCGGAATGGCCTGTTTCCAAACTGGAGGGATTCTATGCTTCTGTGATAGCTGAGAATCACCGGGAGACATGATTGGGAATGGTCATTCGGTCGCTTGGAGTGACTGAGGTCAGCGATCTCAAACTTTTAATCGAGAACACACACAGCCCCGTTCTTTGCCTGCGAAGAAAGAAGTTGCAGGAAAACCTGCTCACCTGGTCGGAGACGAGAAATGAGAGGCGTTTCAGACATCAATTCCCAAAAGCAGCAGCTATGAGTCCAACAGGAGCGCCACCCACCCACCGCCCCGCCGTGGACGCTCGTGCTTCCAAGAAGCCGGTTGGACGACAAACGGCGAGGAGCAATTTGAAGAACACAGCGCTCCTCATCACGTCATAACCACAAGACTGAGAGCCCCAGTGAGATTTGAACTCACGATCTCTGGTTTACAAGACCAGTGCTCTAACGCTGAGCTATGCAGCCAGGCGTCAGGTCGCTCAGCGGAACTTGGCTGACTGGTTAACACTGGCTGAGTCAGAACGCTTGGGACAAGGTTCCAATCGACCCTCGCGTCACCGTCTGAACGGTTTGAACATTCTCCCCGTGGGTTTGCTCGCTGCTCCGTTTACAAAGAAGTGTAGCTTCCTGCGGGATTGGCCACGCTTCATTGTCCCATTGTGTACGGTGATTGTGCGGGCTCGGTGGATTAGTCAGCATTCAAATAGAATGATGCAGTGCGCGGAATGGGCCTGGGTAGATTGCTCTCTGCAGGTCGGTGTTGACGAGATAAGAATATATGAGATTGGTGACAGTGTGGAAACAGGCCCTTCAGCCCAACAAGTCCAAACTGTTTCCAAACTGGAGGATTCTGTGCTCCTGTGATATCTGAGAATCACCGGGAGACATCATCGTCAGCGATCTCAAACTGAAATCGGTGAACACACACGCCCCGTTCTTTGCCTGCAGAACAAAGAAGTTTTTGGATTTCAACTGAACGCTGTAAGTGACAAAAGCAGAAGTTGCAGGAAAGCTCAACTTGACAAAAGTAGCAGCTCTCAGTCCAACCAGGTTATTTCGGGAGCGCGTCGCGTACCTCTGTGTTTGGGGTGAAAACTCGCCCTTCCAAAGCCGCTTGGACCATAAACAGGCGTTGAGCGATTCGAACATGGTACTCGTCAGTCGCATACCAAACATTGAAACTGACTGCGGGGCTGGCCTGGCAAAAGAGGATAAATGCGATGAGGCCCCAGTGAGATTGAACTCACGCCTCTGGTTTACGAGACCAGCGCTCTAACCGCTGAGCTATGGAGCCGGGCGAGCGGCCGCCGCGAACCTTTGGCTGATTGGGTAACAGCCCTCGCGTCACCGTCTGGACAGTTTGAACACTCTCTCTCCCCGTGCGCGCGGGTTTGCTCCGGTGCTCCGGTTACAAGATGTGCAGCTTCTGCGGGATTGGCCATGCTTCATTGTCCCATTGTGTAACGGTGATTGTGCGGGCTCGGTGGATGGTCAGCATTCAATGTACAACGATGCAGTGTGCGGAATGGGTCTGGGTAGAACTGCCTCTCTGCAGGTCGGTGTTGACGAGATTAGAATAAATTAGATTGGCGACAGTGTGGAAACAGGCCCTTCAGCCCACAAGTCCACATCAACCCACCCAGACCCGTTTCTCTCTGAATAATGTACCTACGACTAGGGGCAATTTAGAATGGGCCAATTCACACGACTTGCACGTCTTTAGACAGTGGGAGCGAACCGGAGCAAACCCACGCAGACTCTGGGCGAATGTGCAAACACGACACAGACAGTCCCTAAAGCTGAATCGTGACTGCGTCCCTATGCTGTGAGGCAGCAGTGCGAACCACTGAGCGGCTAGTTGGGGCGAATGGCCTTTTCCAAACTGGAGGATTCTATGCTTCTGTGATAGCTGAGAATCACCGGGAGACATGATTGGGAATGGTCATTCGGTCGCTTGGAGTGACTGAGGTCAGCGATCTCAAAACTTTAATCGGTTCAGCGATCTCAAACTTTAATCGTGAACACACACAGCCCCGTTCTTTGCCTGCAGAAGAAAGAAGTTGCAGGAAACCTGCTCACCTGGTCGGAGACGAAAATGAGAGGCGTTTCAGACATCAATTCCCAAAAGTCAGCAGCTATAGTCCAACAGGAGCGCCACCCCGCCCCGCCGGTGGACGCTCTGCTTCCAAGAACCGGTTGGACGACAAACGGCGAGGAGCAATTTGAAGAACACAGCGCTCCTCAGCGTCATAACCACAAGACTGAGAGGCCCCAGTGAATTTGAAACTCACGATCTCTGGTTTACAAGACCGTGTTTTCACTAACCGCTGAGCTATGCAGCCATGCGCCAGGACCGCTCAGCGGAACTTGGCTGACTGATAAACACTGGCTGAGTCAGAACGCTTGGGACACAGGTTCCAAATCGACCCTCGCGTCACCGTCTGAACGGTTTGAACATTCTCCCCGTGGGTTTGCTCCGGCTGCTCCGTTTACAAAGAAGTGTAGCTTCTGCGGGATTGCCACGCTTCATTGTCCCATTGTGTACGGTGATTGTGCGGGCTCGGTGGATTAGTCAGCATTCAATGTAGAATGAAGCAGTGCGCGGAATGGGCCTGGGTAGATTGCTCTCGCAGGTCGGTGTTGACGAGATAAGAATATATGAAGATTGGTGACAGTGTGGAAACAGCCCTTCAGCCCAACAAGTCCAAACTGTTTCCAAACTGAGGGATTCTGTGCTCCTGTGATATCTGAGAATCACCGGGAGACATCATCGTCAGCGATCTCAAACTGAAATCGGTGAACACACACGGCCCCGTTCTTTGCCTGCAGAACAAAGAAGTTTTGGATTTCAACCTGAACGCTGTAAGTGACAAAAGCAGAAGTTGCAGGAAAAGCTCAACTTGACAAAAGTAGCAGCTCTCAGTCCAACAGGGTTATTCGGGAGCGCGTCGCGTACCTCTGGTGTTTGGGGGTGAAAACTCGCCCTTCCCCTCAGAAGCCGCTTGGACCATAAACAGGCGTTGAGCGATTCGAACATGGTACTCGTCAGTCGCATACCAAACATTGAAACTGACTGCGGGCTGGCCTGGCAAAGAGGATAAATGCGATGAGGCCCCAGTGAGATTTGAACTCACGCCCTCTGGTTTACGATACCAGCGCTCTAACCGCTGAGCTATGGAGCCGGGCGAGCGGCCGCCGCGAACCTTTGGCTGATTGGGTAACAGCCC